>NC_067404.1:1281019-1322378 GCF_016432865.1 Antechinus flavipes
AACGGTTTCTGTTTTAACCTTCTTGGAAGATGGTGTGAAATGGCTGGTGGCAAAACGATGAAGGAAAGGATAGAAGAAATGAAAAGAATTCCGCGAGAAAAAAAGGAAAATGTTGGGCTACAAAACGCCACTCTACTGACAGCAAGACCAAATGTCCCAGTCCAAAGGGGATACCAAGGCAACGTCATGACTAACAGAGTGATAGAAGCGATTAACAGGAGAAAAACAGGGATTTTCCTGTAAAATAACTCAATGGAAAGGCACTCTGTTTTGAAAACGAGCTAATACCAACCACCTAGAAAGGGTTGATCTACTGAAGGACTCAACCCCCAAAAAGAACCTGAGTAGCATTTCATATGACCCCATCAAGGAAAACTGCCTTGACTGCTAGAACCAGGTGTCAAAGAAAAGGGGGAAAAATGAATGAGAAATACAAAAGAACACGATCCAGAAACTCCTATGGTGCTGATAGGAAGACCCAAACTCCAAGTGCCAAGAGCAGAAAAGGGAAAAGCTACGAAAAGTGAGTCCAACACCGGGTTGCATGAGACCCCCAAAATGAGTCCTCTCAGCCATCAAAAGTGGAAAAAGGAATCTTCCTGGAAAACACACAGCCTTTGGACAAAATTGGAAGCGATCTGGAACATCCACCATAGAAATGTTTGACTTATTGAATGAGACAACCCGCTAATTAGTCCATGATCAGTACTCCCCACGAGACCATCAAGGACACCTCTTGGACCTAGCAGAAGCAGAGGTCAGATAAAGAAAGAAAACAATTGAGCGAGAAAAACAAAAGAACATGAGGCATCCAGTCGTAGCCTGCTAAAAGGAGAATGGAATTCTTTCCATCGATGTCTATTCCTTTTTCCTTTCCCTCTTTACCCGTTTCTTCATTGCTTCCCTCCTTTCTTCCTCTTTTCTTCTCCATTCTTCTTTTCCTTGTTATTTATTCCTCTTTCTCTTCCCTCCTTTCTTGCTCCTTCCCTCTATACATCCCTTTGTTCCTTGCTTCTTTCCTGCCTTCCCAAGTTTCTTTTCCTCTGCCCTTGCTTTTTCTCTTTCTTTTCTTCATTCTTGGTTTTTCCTGTTTCGACCCTTTTTTCGCCTGTTTCCTTCCTATTGTTGTTCCTTATTCACTTTCTGGGGCATTACTCGTCCCTTGCTTTCTTTCCTTTTTCTATCCTTTGCTGCTCCTTTCTTTCCTTCTTGTTCTTCTTGACTTCCTGCTTTCTGTCATCAACCCTTTCCCCCTTGATTTTAACCTTCTGTGCTCCATTGGTTCCTTCCCATCCATCCCTGTCCCCTATCTCTCTTGCTTTTCTCATTGCTCTTTGGTTCCCGCCTTACTTTCTTTCCTTTTTCTTCCAATCGATGGTAATTCTTTTCTTCTTCGAGTCTTGTTTTTCCTTTCTTTTCTTAAGCCCCACCCGTGGGTGTGTTGGACTTCTTCGTTTCCTTTCCTACTTCGCCCTTCCTTTTCTGGGTCTCCCAGCGCCCTGGGACTTTCCTGGCTTGCCTCTGGGAGCCTGGAAAGCTCCTGGGCCGCGCTCCTTCTGGTAGCCTGGCAACGCTGATGATGTAACAGAGGCACGTTGGGACGCTGGGCGGAGTTTGTTGCTAGGCCCCGCCTTCACGGTCGAGGAACTGGAGTCGCGGGCAGCCATCCCTTGGGCCACCGCCCCCTGGCCCGGCGCTCGAAGGCGCAGGCGCGCTGCCTTCTCAGCTTTCCGCGAGACAGCTGGGCGTAGCGCAGGGGCTAGAGAGTCGCCTGGCAACGCTCCACGACGTCCCAACGGCTCGCTTGCACGTGGGGCGGAGTTTGCGCCGGGGAGCTGGACATTCGAAGGCCCCGCCTTCACGGTCCGGCGACTCCGCGGCCCACTCCCCGGGGCCGAGCGCGGGCCGGCCTCAGCTTCCCCGGGACGGCGTGCCCTCTTGCTGAAGACAGCGTCCCCGTGCCGCCTTGTCCACTGGACCCATCCTACAGGCTGGTGCTGCCCTTTCAGGAAGGACGGAAAGGAGGTGGGGATAAAAGGTGCGGAGGGCAAGGGTCCTGGAGAAGGGCCGACGAACAACCCAGAACAGGGCCCCTGTTGGGCAGGGGGGCCATTTGGCTTCGAAAGCGTTTCTTGAACACCCACTGTGTCCCGGCCCCCTGGCCAAAGGCTCTCCTTTGGTCTTCACAGCCCCCCTAGAGGTCTGTGGGGCTAAGCTGGGCTCTGGCTGTGCTGTAGAACACGCTCGCCTGCGGGGCGGGCAGTTGTCGGAGAGCCTGTGTTGTCTGGGGAGAGTTTCCCAAGGCTGGCCCTGTTTATTGCCCCTCCATCTCAGCTGCCTCCAGCTCCTCCTCCTTCTTCTCCTCCCCGTCCTCTCCTCCCCCATTGGGTGACTTCGAAGACCACCAACATCCCTGCTCTTCCAATTCGCACTCCCATGGCTTCAGGCCCCAGCTTGGGTCTCACCCAGGGATAGAGACCTGCTGCTGTCACTCACTTCTGATGGAAGAAATGAATGTGGGTCTCAAAAACAAAATGTTACTCCTTTGCTAAGGGAAGGGCAGACAAAGGAGACCGGGAAATCTAAAACGGGGCCAAGAAATGCACGTTTTTACTCTTGTCATTACCAACCGTGAGTTAATTGGACTCAATTGGTCTCATTTTCTTCATTTCTTCAAATGAGGGAAGAATGAAATGTCAAAGAGCTCTAGGAGATTTTTCCGAAAAGGTCCAAAGAGCTCTTTCCCTGTGTCCATTGGGTGAGTGGACTAAGTGTGGTTCCTGCCTCATTTGATTGTGATGACATGGAAAAATAGCCTGATGTAGAGAGAATAGTTTTCCCCTTTTTATATGGTAAATATAAAATGTCCCTCCCTCTCCGGGACTTCCCTCAGATGGGATAAATTTCCTCTGCCTCTTGGTGAGTTGTGATTTCGCTCTTTTTGCCTCCACGTCTCCCTTTTTCTGATACAATCCTCTTCACACTTCTAATGCCTTTTTACAACGATGATGACAGGAAAACCCAAGTCTTCCTGGGCTCTTTATGTATGCCAGGAACTGAAAGAGAGCGCTCGAGATTTCTTTTATCTTTTTCGGCTCCTCTTGAGTCCTCTATGTATAGATATGATTTAGCTCGGGTTCTTTCCTTAGGCATAGGTGCCATTCCCCTGTTTCGTGGAATGGTGGTCTCCTTCCCTGGAAGACAATGCAGCCAGGCTTGGCTGGGTAGTTGATTGTTGGCTGCATTCCCAGATCTTTTGCCTTTGGGAATACCATAGGAGCAAGGATGTCCTCAGCTTCCTCTACAGGAAAGGGGCAGACAGACTCGGCAAAGAGGCTGCAAAGAGCGGCCGCTTTCCAGGAGTACGACTGCCTTGGGGAAGAAGGGCTACACTCTGAGGTTTTATGGGGACTGTGATCATGCTGAGTCCCACCCCCCCCCCAGGGCTGGCTAGGTCTAGGCAGGTCTTGTAACACCCTGGCCATTGGGAGTACACTTGGTTGGTGTCGCTTCCCTGCTGATCTACTGACTTACAATCAAAGCAGAACAGCTAAGCGGTGGTAGAGGCCTCCCTGCCGAAGCTCCACCCTGGAAGACTGCAATCCCACGACCGTCTGCTGAGTGGACACTGGCCTGGAGGTGGTGGCCTCCTCGGCCTCACTGCAAAAAGACCTTTCCTGGCCATCTCCAAGTGATCTGCGGCTGGTTTTTGGTGGGCTCCCAATATTGGTGGATACGACAGTCGAGCAGAGACTGAGTTTGGGGATCACCAAAATAAGGGGAAGGGAGGGGCCGATTTAGAACACAAGCCTTTTCAAAGGCTCCAAATGTTGAAAAGTGATGCATGCAGATGATTTGAAAATGAAAAGATTTCCGCGAGAAAAAAAGGAAAATTTTGGGCTACAAAACGCCACTCTACTGACAGCAAGACCAAATGTCCCAGTCCAAAGGGGATACCAAGGCAACGTCATGACTAACAGAGTGATAGAAGCGATTAACAGGAGAAAAGGAGGGATTTCCCGGTCTCCTTTGTCTGCCCTTCCCTTAGCAAAGGAGTAACATTTTGTTTTTGAGACCCACATTCATTTCTTCCATCAGAAGTGAGGGACAGCAGCAGGTCTCTATCCCTGGGTGAGACCCAAGCTGGGGCCTGAAGCCATGGGAGTGCGAATTGGAAGAGCAGGGATGTTGGTGGTCTTCGAAGTCACCCAATGGGGGAGGAGAGGACGGGGAGGAGAAGAAGGAGGAGGAGCTGGAGGCAGCTGAGATGGAGGGGCAATAAACAGGGCCATCCTTGGGAAACTCTCCCCAGACAACACAGGCTCTCCGACAACTGCCCGCCCCGCAGGCGAGCGTGTTCTACAGCACAGCCAGAGCCCAGCTTAGCCCCACAGACCTCTAGGGGGGCTGTGAAGACCAAAGGAGACCCTTTGGCCAGGGGGCCGGGACACAGTGGGTGTTCAAGAAACGCTTTCGAAGCCAAATGGCCCCCCTGCCCAACAGGGGCCCTGTTCTGGGTTGTTCGTCGGCCCTTCTCCAGGACACTTGCCCTCCGCACCTTTTATCCCCACCTCCTTTCCGTCCTTCCTGAAAGGGCAGCACCAGCCTGTAGGATGGGTCCAGTGGACAAGGCGGCACGGGGACGCTGTCTTCAGCAAGAGGGCACGCCGTCCCGGGGAAGCTGAGGCCGGCCCGCGCTCGGCCCCGGGGAGTGGGCCGCGGAGTCGCCGGACCGTGAAGGCGGGGCCTTCGAATGTCCAGCTCCCCGGCGCAAACTCCGCCCCACGTGCAAGCGAGCCGTTGGGACGTCGTGGAGCGTTGCCAGGCGACTCTCTAGCCCCTGCGCTACGCCCAGCTGTCTCGCGGAAAGCTGAGAAGGCAGCGCGCCTGCGCCTTCGAGCGCGGGGCCAGGGGGCGGTGGCCCAAGGGATGGCTGCCCGCGACTCCAGTTCCTCGACCGTGAAGGCGGGGCCTTCGAATGTCCAGCTCCCCGGCGCAAACTCCGCCCCACGTGCAAGCGAGCCGTTGGGACGTCGTGGAGCGTTGCCAGGCTACCAGAAGGAGCGCGGCCCAGGCGCTTTCCAGGCTCCCAGAGGCAAGCCAAGTGAAAGGAAGAAACGAAGGAGAGTCCCAGGGCGCTGGGAGACCCAGAAAAGGAAGGGCGAAGTAGGAAAGGAAACGAAGAAGTCCAACACACCCACGGGTGGGGCTTAAGAAAAGAAAGGAAAAACAAGACTCGAAGAAGAAAAGAATTACCATCGATTGGAAGAAAAAGGGAAAGGAAGTAAGGCGGGAACCAAAGAGCAATGAGAAAAGCAAGAGAGATAGGGGACAGGGATGGATGGGAAGGAACCAATGGAGCACAGAAGGTTAAAATCAAGGGGGAAAGGGTTGATGACAGAAAGCAGGAAGTCAAGAAGAAAGAACAAGAAGGAAAGAAAGGAGCAACAAAGGATAGAAAAAGGAAAGAAAGCAAGGGACGAGTAATGCCCCAGAAAGTGAATAAGGAACAACAATAGGAAGGAAACAGGCGAAAAAAGGGTCGAAACAGGAAAAACCAAGAATGAAGAAAAGAAAGAGAAAAAGCAAGGGCAGAGGAAAAGAAACTTGGGAAGGCAGGAAAGAAGCAAGGAACAAAGGGATGTATAGAGGGAAGGAGCAAGAAAGGAGGGAAGCAATGAAGAAACGGGTAAAGAGGGAAAGGAAAAAGGAATCTTCCTGGAAAACACACAGCCTTTGGACAAAATTGGAAGTGATCTGGAACATCCACCATAGAAATGTTTGACTTATTGAATGAGACAACCCGCTAATTAGTCCATGATCAGTACTCCCCACGAGACCATCAAGGACACCTCTTGGACCTAGCAGAAGCAGAGGTCAGATAAAGAAAGAAAACAATTGAGCGAGAAAAACAAAAGAACATGAGGCATCCAGTCGTAGCCTGCTAAAAGGAGAATGGACTTCTTTCCATCGATGTCTATTCCTTTTTCCTTTCCCTCTTTACCCGTTTCTTCATTGCTTCCCTCCTTTCTTCCTCTTTTCTTCTCCATTCTTCTTTTCCTTGTTATTTATTCCTCTTTCTCTTCCCTCCTTTCTTGCTCCTTCCCTCTATACATCCCTTTGTTCCTTGCTTCTTTCCTGCCTTCCCAAGTTTCTTTTCCTCTGCCCTTGCTTTTTCTCTTTCTTTTCTTCATTCTTGGTTTTTCCTGTTTCGACCCTTTTTTCGCCTGTTTCCTTCCTATTGTTGTTCCTTATTCACTTTCTGGGGCATTACTCGTCCCTTGCTTTCTTTCCTTTTTCTATCCTTTGCTGCTCCTTTCTTTCCTTCTTGTTCTTCTTGACTTCCTGCTTTCTGTCATCAACCCTTTCCCCCTTGATTTTAACCTTCTGTGCTCCATTGGTTCCTTCCCATCCATCCCTGTCCCCTATCTCTCTTGCTTTTCTCATTGCTCTTTGGTTCCCGCCTTACTTTCTTTCCTTTTTCTTCCAATCGATGGTAATTCTTTTCTTCTTCGAGTCTTGTTTTTCCTTTCTTTTCTTAAGCCCCACCCGTGGGTGTGTTGGACTTCTTCGTTTCCTTTCCTACTTCGCCCTTCCTTTTCTGGGTCTCCCAGCGCCCTGGGACTCTCCATCGTTTCTTCCTTTCACTTGGCTTGCCTCTGGGAGCCTGGAAAGCGCCTGGGCCGCGCTCCTTCTGGTAGCCTGGCAACGCTGATGATGTAACAGAGGCACGTTGGGACGCTGGGCGGAGTTTGTTGCTAGGCCCCGCCTTCACGGTCGAGGAACTGGAGTCGCGGGCAGCCATCCCTTGGGCCACCGCCCCCTGGCCCCGCGCTCGAAGGCGCAGGCGCGCTGCCTTCTCAGCTTTCCGCGAGACAGCTGGGCGTAGCGCAGGGGCTAGAGAGTCGCCTGGCAACGCTCCACGACGTCCCAACGGCTCGCTTGCACGTGGGGCGGAGTTTGCGCCGGGGAGCTGGACATTCGAAGGCCCCGCCTTCACGGTCCGGCGACTCCGCGGCCCACTCCCCGAGGCCGAGCGCGGGCCGGCCTCAGCTTCCCCGGGACGGCGTGCCCTCTTGCTGAAGACAGCGTCCCCGTGCCGCCTTGTCCACTGGACCCATCCTACAGGCTGGTGCTGCCCTTTCAGGAAGGACGGAAAGGAGGTGGGGATAAAAGGTGCGGAGGGCAAGTGTCCTGGAGAATGGCCGACGAACAACCCAGAACAGGGCCCCTGTTGGGCAGGGGGGCCATTTGGCTTCGAAAGCGTTTCTTGAACACCCACTGTGTCCCGGCCCCCTGGCCAAAGGGTCTCCTTTGGTCTTCACAGCCCCCCTAGAGGTCTGTGCGGCTAAGCTGGGCTCTGGCTGTGCTGTAGAACACGCTCGCCTGCGGGGCGGGCAGTTGTCGGAGAGCCTGTGTTGTCTGGGGAGAGTTTCCCAAGGATGGCCCTGTTTATTGCCCCTCCATCTCAGCTGCCTCCAGCTCCTCCTCCTTCTTCTCCTCCCCGTCCTCTCCTCCCCCATTGGGTGACTTCGAAGACCACCAACATCCCTGCTCTTCCAATTCGCACTCCCATGGCTTCAGGCCCCAGCTTGGGTCTCACCCAGGGATAGAGACCTGCTGCTGTCCCTCACTTCTGATGGAAGAAATGAATGTGGGTCTCAAAAACAAAATGTTACTCCTTTGCTAAGGGAAGGGCAGACAAAGGAGACCGGGAAATCTAAAACGGGGCCAAGAAATGCACGTTTTTACTCTTGTCATTACCAACCGTGAGTTAATTGGACTCAATTGGTCTCATTTTCTTCATTTCTTCAAATGAGGGAAGAATGAAATGTCAAAGAGCTCTAGGAGATTTTTCCGAAAAGGTCCAAAGAGCTCTTTCCCTGTGTCCATTGGGTGAGTGGACTAAGTGTGGTTCCTGCCTCATTTGATTGTGATGACATGGAAAAATAGCCTGATGTAGAGAGAATCGTTTTCCCCTTTTTATATGGTATCCCTCTCCGGGACTTCCCTCAGATGGGATAAATTTCCTCTGCCTCTTGGTGAGTTGTGATTTCGCTCTTTTTGCCTCCACGTCTCCCTTTTTCTGATACAATCCTCTTCACACTTCTAATGCCTTTTTACAACGATGATGACAGGAAAACCCAAGTCTTCCTGGGCTCTTTATGTATGCCAGGAACTGAAAGAGAGCGCTCGAGATTTCTTTTATCTTTTTCGGCTCCTCTTGAGTCCTCTATGTATAGATATGATTTAGCTCGGGTTCTTTCCTTAGGCATAGGTGCCATTCCCCTGTTTCGTGGAATGGTGGTCTCCTTCCCTGGAAGACAATGCAGCCAGGCTTGGCTGGGTAGTTGATTGTTGGCTGCATTCCCAGATCTTTTGCCTTTGGGAATACCATAGGAGCAAGGATGTCCTCAGCTTCCTCTACAGGAAAGGGGCAGACAGACTCGGCAAAGAGGCTGCAAAGAGCGGCCGCTTTCCAGGAGTACGACTGCCTTGGGGAAGAAGGGCTACACTCTGAGGTTTTATGGGGACTGTGATCATGCTGAGTCCCACCCCTCCTCCAGTCCTGGCTAGGTCTAGGCAGGTCTTGTAACACCCTGGCCATTGGGAGTACACTTGGTTGGTGTCGCTTCCCTGCTGATCTACTGACTTACAATCAAAGCAGAACAGCTAAGCGGTGGTAGAGGCCTCCCTGCCGAAGCTCCACCCTGGAAGACTGCAATCCCACGACCGTCTGCTGAGTGGACACTGGCCTGGAGGTGGTGGCCTCCTCGGCCTCACTGCAAAAAGACCTTTCCTGGCCATCTCCAAGTGATCTGCGGCTGGTTTTTGGTGGGCTCCCAATATTGGTGGATACGACAGTCGAGCAGAGACTGAGTTTGGGGATCACCAAAATAAGGGGAAGGGAGGGGCCGATTTAGAACACAAGCCTTTTCAAAGGCTCCAAATGTTGAAAAGTGATGCATGCAGATGATTTGAAAATGAAAAGATTTCCGCGAGAAAAAAAGGAAAATTTTGGGCTACAAAACGCCACTCTACTGACAGCAAGACCAAATGTCCCAGTCCAAAGGGGATACCAAGGCAACGTCATGACTAACAGAGTGATAGAAGCGATTAACAGGAGAAAAGGAGGGATTTTCCTGTAAAATAACTCAATGGAAAGGCACTCTGTTTTGAAAACGAGCTAATACCAACCACCTAGAAAGGGTTGATCTACTGAAGGACTCAACCCCCAAAAAGAACCTGAGTAGCATTTCATATGACCCCATCAAGGAAAACTGCCTTGACTGCTAGAACCAGGTGTCAAAGAAAAGGGGGAAAAATGAATGAGAAATACAAAAGAACACGATCCAGAAACTCCTATGGTGCTGATAGGAAGACCCAAACTCCAAGTGCCAAGAGCAGAAAAGGGAAAAGCTACGAAAAGTGAGTCCAACACCGGGTTGCATGAGACCCCCAAAATGAGTCCTCTCAGCCATCAAAAGTGGAAAAAGGAATCTTCATGGAAAACACACAGCCTTTGGACAAAATTGGAAGAGATCTGGAACATCCACCATAGAAATGTTTGACTTATTGAATGAGACAACCCGCTAATTAGTCCATGATCAGTACTCCCCACGAGACCATCAAGGACACCTCTTGGACCTAGCAGAAGCAGAGGTCAGATAAAGAAAGAAAACAATTGAGCGAGAAAAACAAAAGAACATGAGGCATCCAGTCGTAGCCTGCTAAAAGGAGAATGGACTTCTTTCCATCGATGTCTATTCCTTTTTCCTTTCCCTCTTTACCCGTTTCTTCATTGCTTCCCTCCTTTCTTCCTCTTTTCTTCTCCATTCTTCTTTTCCTTGTTATTTATTCCTCTTTCTCTTCCCTCCTTTCTTGCTCCTTCCCTCTATACATCCCTTTGTTCCTTGCTTCTTTCCTGCCTTCCCAAGTTTCTTTTCCTCTGCCCTTGCTTTTTCTCTTTCTTTTCTTCATTCTTGGTTTTTCCTGTTTCGACCCTTTTTTCGCCTGTTTCCTTTTCTGGGGCATTACTCGTCCCTTGCTTTCTTTCCTTTTTCTATCCTTTGTTGCTCCTTTCTTTCCTTCTTGTTCTTTCTTCTTGACTTCCTGCTTTCTGTCATCAACCCTTTCCCCCTTGATTTTAACCTTCTGTGCTCCATTGGTTCCTTCCCATCCATCCCTGTCCCCTATCTCTCTTGCTTTTCTCATTGCTCTTTGGTTCCCGCCTTACTTCCTTTCCCTTTTTCTTCCAATCGATGGTAATTCTTTTCTTCTTCGAGTCTTGTTTTTCCTTTCTTTTCTTAAGCCCCACCCGTGGGTGTGTTGGACTTCTTCGTTTCCTTTCCTACTTCGCCCTTCCTTTTCTGGGTCTCCCAGCGCCCTGGGACTCTCCATCGTTTCTTCCTTTCACTTGGCTTGCCTCTGGGAGCCTGGAAAGCGCCTGGGCCGCGCTCCTTCTGGTAGCCTGGCAACGCTGATGATGTAACAGAGGCACGTTGGGACGCTGGGCGGAGTTTGTTGCTAGGCCCCGCCTTCACGGTCGAGGAACTGGAGTCGCGGGCAGCCATCCCTTGGGCCACCGCCCCCTGGCCCCGCGCTCGAAGGCGCAGGCGCGCTGCCTTCTCAGCTTTCCGCGAGACAGCTGGGCGTAGCGCAGGGGCTAGAGAGTCGCCTGGCAACGCTCCACGACGTCCCAACGGCTCGCTTGCACGTGGGGCGGAGTTTGCGCCGGGGAGCTGGACATTCGAAGGCCCCGCCTTCACGGTCCGGCGACTCCGCGGCCCACTCCCCGGGGCCGAGCGCGGGCCGGCCTCAGCTTCCCCGGGACGGCGTGCCCTCTTGCTGAAGACAGCGTCCCCGTGCCGCCTTGTCCACTGGACCCATCCTACAGGCTGGTGCTGCCCTTTCAGGAAGGACGGAAAGGAGGTGGGGATAAAAGGTGCGGAGGGCAAGTGTCCTGGAGAATGGCCGACGAACAACCCAGAACAGGGCCCCTGTTGGGCAGGGGGGCCATTTGGCTTCGAAAGCGTTTCTTGAACACCCACTGTGTCCCGGCCCCCTGGCCAAAGGGTCTCCTTTGGTCTTCACAGCCCCCCTAGAGGTCTGTGCGGCTAAGCTGGGCTCTGGCTGTGCTGTAGAACACGCTCGCCTGCGGGGCGGGCAGTTGTCGGAGAGCCTGTGTTGTCTGGGGAGAGTTTCCCAAGGATGGCCCTGTTTATTGCCCCTCCATCTCAGCTGCCTCCAGCTCCTCCTCCTTCTTCTCCTCCCCGTCCTCTCCTCCCCCATTGGGTGACTTCGAAGACCACCAACATCCCTGCTCTTCCAATTCGCACTCCCATGGCTTCAGGCCCCAGCTTGGGTCTCACCCAGGGATAGAGACCTGCTGCTGTCCCTCACTTCTGATGGAAGAAATGAATGTGGGTCTCAAAAACAAAATGTTACTCCTTTGCTAAGGGAAGGGCAGACAAAGGAGACCGGGAAATCTAAAACGGGGCCAAGAAATGCACGTTTTTACTCTTGTCATTACCAACCGTGAGTTAATTGGACTCAATTGGTCTCATTTTCTTCATTTCTTCAAATGAGGGAAGAATGAAATGTCAAAGAGCTCTAGGAGATTTTTCTGAAAAGGTCCAAAGAGCTCTTTCCCTGTGTCCATTGGGTGAGTGGACTAAGTGTGGTTCCTGCCTCATTTGATTGTGATGACATGGAAAAATAGCCTGATGTAGAGAGAATCGTTTTCCCCTTTTTATATGGTATCCCTCTCCGGGACTTCCCTCAGATGGGATAAATTTCCTCTGCCTCTTGGTGAGTTGTGATTTCGCTCTTTTTGCCTCCACGTCTCCCTTTTTCTGATACAATCCTCTTCACACTTCTAATGCCTTTTTACAACGATGATGACAGGAAAACCCAAGTCTTCCTGGGCTCTTTATGTATGCTAGGAACTGAAAGAGAGCGCTCGAGATTTCTTTTATCTTTTTCGGCTCCTCTTGAGTCCTCTATGTATAGATATGATTTAGCTCGGGTTCTTTTCTGAGCTCTGAGAGTCCACTGTGGGTCCTCTCAATAACTTGATCTCTGCCTGACGATATCATTATTCGTTTGTTAGCAGTGAGACAAAACTTTGTCACTATCTCATAGGCATTGCAGATTGGATCTCATGGTTGCTGAGAAACAATCGGCAAGGAATACTTACATGGCAGAGGAGGGAGAGGGGGGATGTCGGCAAGGAGTCTGGAAAGGGACTAGGTTTAGAGACAGGTGTGAACTCAGGTGCCCATTGTGTATATGCCCATGATTGGGAAGAGGCAAATTCCATGTGCTAAGTTTAATTTGGTTGTTATGATTTAGAAAAATGAAACCAATTTAGAGAGGTGATTTGTTTATGAGATTCATTCATTGGTTTTTTATTTTCAATATTATGGATCTGATTATGTGATGAGAAAGTTTTAAATTATATTTTATGGTATTCCAACTTTTGCTGCACATAATCTGTGTTAGCTGCAAAACAGAAAACACCTTTCCTTTTGATCTTGAGGGTCAGATTTGTCCCAGCAGAGTCCTGGGGTGTAGATGGGGATAATATTTTACTTGTCTCCACTTTCATCCCCATCGTGATTTGTCTGCGCCAGCGCCCGCGGGATGGGGAGCAAAGAAGCAAATTGTCGTCTAGGAGGGAGCCGTTCCCCCCCAGCAGGATTCTAGCAGGAAGGAGATCTAGCAGGATGGCGCCCCCTGGAGAGAATGCTAGGCCCTCAGGGGGATGGGTTAGGGGTGGGCCCGATGTTGGGGGGGGGGCTTCCCTGCTGACTGTTTCCCTAAAAATAGAGAAGTAAAAGTACATTTCCATTTTTAAGGTACCTGTGTGATGACATTAATAACAGAAAGGCAAGCCAAAAAGGAGTTTCGTAAGAAAAAGCCATAAAACCAGGGAACTTTGCAAAAATTTCTTCCCACAGATATAAGATTGAGGGAAGGAGAGAGGCAACAAAGGGCTTCTCTCGCGTTTATGAAGGAACTTTTCCCGCACTTGCTTCATTTTTCTTTCTCCCCCTATCTTTCTTTCCTGCTTCTGTGATTTTTGTGTCAGGGCTCTGCTTTGGTCTTGTGGGGTTCCAAGCTTTTGTGGTCCTTGCTCATTACATTCAGGGATAACATGCTTGGGGGGGGGTTGTAAGATGGGAATGTGCTTTCTTGGATGGGTGGGGAGATGTAGTTTGTCTGTTAAAATTATTGGGGTGTGGGATTCATTTTGCTCTTAGAATGCCTTTTTGACATGCAAGGGGGGGCTGGAGGGGGGGTGTTGGCCTTTCTTGATGGGTTTCTATGGTAACAGTGTTTGGGGTGGCTGTTGTTGGAGGAGGAATCTGGTTGCCACACTGGGCTGCCCTGGGAACCAGACCTCTCTGCACCCCCAGGCCAGTTACCTTATGGAGCAGCAGAGGGTCCAGGTCTGGTCCCTTCTTCTGGGGGTGCCCCATCTAAGGTGGGGTCTGGCTGTGAGATAGAACCTGCTCACCTGCACGGCGGGCAGTTGCTGTGGCGTTTGTGTCCTCTGGGGAGAATTTCCCAAGGCGGGGCCTCTGCCTGAACCCCCGCTGTGAGGCCTGTTTATTGCCCCTCCTTGTTATTCTCCTCCTGCTCTTCTTCCTTATCTTCCAGTTCTCTTAGTATATATACTGTGTGTGTGTGTGTGTGTGTATGAGAGAGAGAGAGTATATATATGTTATACATATATATATAAGTATATATATGAAATATCTTAGTATAATTGGTACTTTTGGTGGTAGTTCCTGGCTTGCCCTCCCCCTGTGAGATAAAATGCTTCATTGTAACTTTGAAGCCGGGAAGGAGAGTAGATGAGCCAGTGCAAAGGGCCAGATGGAAGGGGAAATTATGAGAGAATTCGAGAAAGGAGAGAGAGAGAGAGAAGAGGTGGGAAGAGCTCAGAGGAAGGGGGACTTAGTTTCTCTGTGACTTTCTATTGTGCAGCGTTGTTGTCTCGAGAGTCTGGAGGTTGACTGGTTTTGAACCTTAGCTCTCGGATTGACATTCTTCTTGTCCAATCATCATTGTATATTTCGGTTTCTGGGTAGGTTCCATTTTTAATAGAGTGCGACGGAGGCTGTAGATCTCCGGCTCTTGAGCTAAATTTTCTTCTATTAAAAACATGTTTTACATTCTATTTTTCTCTTACTCTGTACTAAGTAGTCCTATGTTACTAAGTAGTAAACAAGTAAGTTATCTTTGTGTTTTTCTTAGTAATTTCTTTTTTCTTTCAGTGTGTTATTTTCGTTTTTTATCCACTTAGATTCAGCCTCATTTAGTTTTTTTTCTCATGCATTTTAAAGTTATTTCGATATGTATCTTTCTCGAAATTGAAAACTTCGTTTTACTTTCATTCATTTATTTATTTGGTATTGGAGCTTTGGGAATCAATTTGTCTTTAAAACTAACTATGATTGTATGTTTATTTTTTCTTTTGAAGTTTTTCTTAACATGAGCCAATTTATTTTGATCTTAAATCTTTTTTCTAGATGATCTCTTTCAATGGACAATCCTAACAGTAAAGTAAGTATTTCTTCGATTGTAAATTATATTTCTATTCTGTCATTTCAGAATTTGTGACTAAAATTGTTTATGATTGTGAATAAACGACCCAGGGAAGAAAAAGTGGATTTTAGTCACTAGTTGTGCGTTTTTGTTTAATTCTTTGGAGACAATAACAGAAAAAAAATAATGGCCTTTTGTGATGTACACTCCACTTAGGTTCATGTTTCCCGATATGCTCTTGTTCTGTGTATGTTAAAATGCTTATTGGCTTAAGTTAATTATTAACACATAATTGTATAAATGCATATACATAAATCAACTTTTTAAATTAGACTCTTGCTTGGGTGTGTAGGGAGAAAGAATGAAAATAAAGTAGAAAAGGTTCACAGTAGAGAACAAAATAACAGTTTACAAGGAATATATACTATTGAATTGATAATTTCTGCTATTTTTTGGTTTATTTGTACTTTCCATTTTTCTTCTTTTGTTCTTTTATAAAATATATTTTTAAAAGTTTGTTTTCTATTTTTCTTTTTTCTTATTTAATTTAATAAAAGAAAATTTTGAAAGTGTCTAAAGCATTGATGATCCTAAGGAATAAATTTTTGTAAACATTAGGCCTCAATATGAGAGAAACTATGTACAAAATATAATTTTTGGAAAAAATTTTCAAGAGATAGGTTTAACCAAAAATACTCATTTTCAATGCTATAATTCAGCAGTTCCTGAAGTGATAACTATACGAACACAAGTTGAAGGTAAGACTAAATATGGATAAAGAATGAACATTTTTAAATGATAGACCAGGATATTTGGAGAAATTTAGTGAGAGATATAAAAACTTCATATTATTAATAATTTCACATGGAAACAAAAAATACAAAAATAAGGGAAAGCAAAGAAAACGCTTTTAATCCAACAAATACTAGAGAGATTCTGTCCTTGCACTTTACAATATTAATACTTTTGCTTCTTGTGTGCTAGAGCCTAATTGAAAAGAGTGAACAGAATGGCCAATGGACAAAAGGAAAGCTGTTCCTGAGAACAGTTCAGGAAAAATGTTTCCTGAGAAGAGATTCTATAATGTAACCAAAGTGCAAACACTTTGTATCTCCAAGTTGCCTTTCAGACATCTAAAACTGCATATGAAGGAAATACCTTAAATCTCTGCTGGGCCAGAGTAGGTTTTTCTTATTTTTCCTGTTTTAATCACAAGGATACCACCAACTTCCTAGTACCTAGTACCTAGTATCTAGTACCTTCCGAGCTCCATTCATTTTGAACATCTCCAAGCTGTCCAGGCCTATTGATTTTACCTTCTTAACACCTCAAATATTCCATTTCTCTCAACCTTGTACAGCCCTTCGTTATTATTTCACACCTAGACTATGGCAACATCTTGACTTAAGTTTTTTACCAATTCCACATGAGTCCCCTTTAAATCACTACAGTGATTTTCCTAAAATACAGTTTCAGGGATGTAATAACATCCTCTCCTCCTAATAACTAATAACTCCTAATAACTCTCCTCCTTAGTCTGCCTTCCAGATCGATAAATCTCAGTGGCAAGCCTAACTGCAAAATGCTTAGACATTCAAAATAATCACAATCTAGCCTTCTCTTTCATATTCTTCTTCCCTTAACCTCTTTACTATAGTGACAATGGCCTTCTGGTCATTCCCTGAACAAAACCTTTTATCTCTGGCGTTTCTCTAATTGGTTTCCCATCTCTGGGAATACTCTCCTTACTCATTTTTAGCTGATTTATGTTCCTTTCCCTCTGAATAAAATACTGCCGTGTCAGGAACAGTCCCTAGCCTCTCATAATTACATTGTCTCCCTTTGGTAATTTTTCCTATTTATTAAGTATGTAGCTTATTTTAATCTGCTTGCTTGTTGTCTTTCTATTAACTTGTTAGGTTCTTGAGTACAGGGACTATCTTTGTTGTCTCTTTTTTCATCTCTTAAGCTTAATTCAGTATTTTTGTCCGTTATGTAATTTAGTGAAGTAAACTTGGGGATCTGATTAGATGTCTGAACAATCTGACACAAATGAAATATGATTGAATAACAGTTTGGATAGCTAAATTTTGGAAATACCGAATAGTCTAGATTCATTTTGAATTCAAATCTGATTTCAGAAATGTATTAGTTGTATAATCCTGGATGAGTCATTTAAACCTATTTGTCTTAATGTCCCCACATGTAGAATGAACTGAGGTATCGGCAAACTGTTGCAATGCCTTTACCAAGAAAACCTCATACGAGAGTCACAAAGAATTGTATATAATTGTATATAACTGAAAAACAGAAACTGTGGGTTCACTCATTCTTTTTTTTTATTTTTTAGGGTACTGGTCATTCCAAAGAACTGAAGCCATCATGCCCTGAGAGGTTAGTTAGTGTTTCTATTTATAATATATAGATTTGTTTTAAAAGTACAAATTTAGCAAGGATGTTGTCCATCTCACTGCTGCCTTTATATGTCTTCTCTTTCTCCTGTATGCTGCATACAGAGTATGAAAAAGAATTAATATTGAGGTGTGAATGGAACTATGAACACGGAAACGTTTTCCCATCAGCTTCACTAACAGCAAGGAAATCAATTTCCTGAAAGCTGTCATTTGGCTTAAGTATAAACATATGTTTTAAATTTTCTTTAGGCAAGAACCTACAGACTCTGATGATGTAGAGATTGTGGATGAATGTCTGAACCGATTTCAGTCAGATGAAAATTCAGATAGTCTTGTGACAAAAAACTTCACAGGAGGTATCTTGTATCTTTTTTACATATTTGAAAATTGATATTTCTAGTTATGAGTAGAAAATTTGGTTTTAATTTTGCGATACTAATTTTCATTACCATAAACATCACAGAAGAACTATATTCCTAGCCAGAAGGGATTTTTTAATTTATCTAAATCCCCAATAGCATAGATCAGGAAACAGGTATGAAAAGGTAACGGGGCTTATTTAAAATCATTTGTCATTTATAACACCTTTGGTAAATAAACCTTTAATTCAAACTATCTTGCCTATTAGTAATTTTTGAAATGGCTTTGAAATGGTGAGTTTTTTAAATAATAATCTTAATATTTTATTTTAAGTTAAAACTGACAGGCTTTTATCCTGGAAGTGAGCGTTCTTCTTTGAGGATTGAACTTTTGGCTTTTTTCTTTGTTTGCTACTTCTTGCGTTTTTTTCCAGACCATGGTGTTTGCTTCCAATATTAATCATGATTTTTTACCCATATTCAGCCTAGACACTGGCCTTGTGTTGCCTCAGTGAAAAACATGCTTCATTTCTTGCTCATCTACTTTTGTCCTCAAGTCTTTGGCACTTTTGCCTTATTTTTTTTACAGTTGTTGACCTATATATCTTGATAATCTTCTCAAAATACCCAGTGGTGTTTGAACTGCAAGATCTAATCGTGACTCTTCTATCCTCTGGGAATAAGGATTGATTGAAAGTTGTTGAATAACATGACTGATAATCATTATTAAATTGTAGGTAATGTGGCTGTAGAACCTGAAGCTGAGCAGAAAGAAGACCAAGATGACATTCAAGAGCCTGAAATTTGCTGCAAAAGCAAATTTAAAACTGGAATTTCCAGAAAACATGTTGGCAAGTAGTTTAGTTGACAGTTAATTACAAAGTCCATTCTGTAAACATAAAATGCCAAAAATCATTGGAAGATGTGAACTAACATAAAGAAATGACGGCATTGCAATTGGAAAGAACATTGAGAAAAAAAAATTGAACCCTCTTTAGAGCCACAAAGAATTGGGGAAATGTATATTCTTCCTGTGATGGAGAAAACGTTGAAGTGACGGTTTCTGTGCCTGTGACTCAGGTGGTAAGGCCCTGGGTGAGAGCAAGCAAACCAAGGGGAGTGGGGCTAACATTATTCCCTGGGCTGGGGGACCGAGAGGAGAGGGTGTTGGTGGCCAGGACAAATGGGGTGGCATCCAAGGAGGAGATTTTAACCTCTGGGAAGGGGGCCTTTGCCAATAGCGTTTTAGGTCCCTCGAGGGAAAATTCTTGCAGTTTTGCCTGAGCTTCCACCTGAATCCCAACAGCCCGAGGGCTTTCCCTTGTTTTTTATGCAGACGTGTTTGCACTACATACCTGCCAAATTTCCATCCTTAGACCTTTCTTGGGGGCTTCTGCAGTCATCCCAGGAGGACCCTCGCTGAGCTTCATTTTTTCCCCCTTGACTCTAAGTTCACCCTGAGGCATAAATAAGATCATCTTATTTCTGTGGGAAACCTTGAGAAGTTGGAATGTGACTCCTACTACATAGTCTTTGCGTCCTCTCCCTCACCCTGGCTTTTTTAGGTTCCAGGGCTTAGCTGCGGGCTTTCTGCCTTGGGTCAGTGTTTCTGTAGCATTACCAGGTGGTTGCCCTTTGTTCTAAGAGGGCCCAAAGGACATCCCTACTAAGATTTCCAGTGCCCAAGTGTGGCTGGTCAGACCCAAGTGAGCCCAGAGGGCTCTGCCTCAAGTGGGTCAGCAAGTAGTGCCCATGAGCATCGGGACTCACTGTCAGTTGGTGCCTTCTGCCTTTCTCCCGAGATCACTCAAGTCTGGACAACTGAGTAAAGATACATTGTTTTCTGTCATTCTGTTTTCTTCAGTGTTCTTTTGTTTAACGCGGGTCGTCACTTTTGACTTTTTTTTCTTGTTTGCTTTGATTAACTTAGATGTCAAAAGGCAAAATTGTGGGACCCCATTTGTATGGTTTTGCTTTTCTCATAACTCATTTAACTTTGTCTTAGTTAATTTAGATACTCTATCCTTTGTTGCATGTGCATACTGTTGATATTTCATTGTTTATGGCATTTCTTAGCAAAGTGGACCTCTTTTAATTTTGTGTGTTTTGGCTTTTGTTTTATCAGATAATTATGATTTCTCCTGCTCCAGGTCTTACTTATACTCTCTATCTCTTTGTTTTGGATGTATTTATTTTTTAATCCACTTACATTTGGTGTTTAGGTTTATCTCATTCATATTGCAATTGTGATCACTATGTAGTTCCATTTAAATTTTCTTTTCCCCATTTATCCTTTCATCTTTTTTTCCACCCTCTTATTTCACCTCACCTCCTCCATCACCCTGCTTTCTCTTCTCTCCTCCCTAGAGATTTCTTTCCCCAACTCAGTCTTTTGTTCTCTGTGATCCATTTGCATAGAGAGTAAGGCTGAAGGTAGAAGCTCTTCTATAAGCAGTCTACTTTTTATCTTAAGACAGTTTATTCGAATGTTATGGAATATTATTGCTCTGTAAGGAATGACCAGCAGGATGAATACAGAGAGGCTTGGAGAGACCTACATGGACTGATGCTAAGTGAGATGAGCAGAACCAGGAGATCATTATACACTTCGACAACGATATTGTATGAGGATGTATTCTGATGGAAGTGGATTTCTCTGACAAAGAGACTTAACTGAGTTTCATTGGATAAATGATGGACAGAAACAGCTACACCCAAAGAAGGAATACTGGGAAATGAATGTGAACTATTTGATTTTTTATTTTCTTCCCGAGTTATTTTTACCTTCTGAATCCAATTCTCCCTGTGCAGCGGGAGAACTGTTCAGTTCTGCAAATATGTATTGTATCTAGGATATACTGCAACATATTTAACATCTATAGGACTGCTTGCCATCTTGGGGGGGGGAGGGAGGGAGGGGAAAAAACGAAACATAAGTGATTGCAAGGGATAATGTTGTGTAAAAATTATCCTGGCATGGATTCTGTCAATACAAAGTTATTATTAAATAAAATAAAATTTAAAAAAAAAGACAGTTTATTCCATTCTTCCTCTTCCGTGGGGACTGTGTCCTTCCTAGGCTCTTTTTACAGTGTCTGAGAACAGCAATTTGACGTGTTCATTTATTTCCTCTACTCTTCACCCGCTCTGCTGTACTTTCCCATAATTCTCTCTCCAGGGTGCTTTCTGGTTAAAGAGACTTGGCATTTGCAGTTTTCCTACTCGTTATTCCTTTGGACCAGAGCTACAGAGCCACAGAGCTGCAGAGCTACATGTTTCACACTCAGCCCTTGCTCATAACTCTTGTAATCCGGCAGCATGTACTGAGTGAATGCAGAGGGCTCATCCCCCTTCCCCCCCAGCAATTGTTCACAGATCTTCCAAGATTTCTCATGTTTTGCCATTTTCTGTGGACCTTACAGTGCTTTTCTCTTAATACTGTCGTTTGCTAGTGGCCAGATACTTTCTGAGACTCCGCAGATCTCACTCTCTCTCTGTCTCCCTAACATGCTTTAGGCTAAGAAATCGCCACGTGTTCTTCGTTTTGCTCGATTATAGGAATGCTTGCTTCACCTCTAATTGTTTTGAGAAAACTTTTAGTTTATCTTGATGGGAGATAATTCTTGATGATGATAGTTGTAAATGTTATCTATCACTGTAATGCCAACTCCATTTATCCTTATGTTTTTAATGTTTCTTAATAAGAATGGGTTCTTTATTTTGGAAAGGTCTTTCCGGCTGTAAAGATCATCATACAACTTTGGGTTTTTCTTTCTTGGAAGTCTGCTATTGCATTACAGTTGTCTTCTTATATGGCCTGTCTTACCTCCTTATCTATCCTTTTTTAATACCTCTTTATTTTCTTATAGTTACCTCATTTTCATCTTTAAGTAACTTAAACTCAGTGATTCATTTCTCTTGAATTTCTGTACAAGTAACACTCTCTTTTCTCTCTGTTTCTGTCTCTGTCTCTCTCTTTTCTCTTTTCTCTCTCTGTCTCTCTCCATCCACAGCCACCCACAGTCACCCACAGCCCCTCCACCCCCACACACTGTACTTTCCCTCCTCACTCTAATTTAAGTCCCCCATACCTTTGTTGCTATGCCCATTTTCTTTAATGGTTGGTTTACCTTTATTATTCCTATACCTTATTAGTCTCTAGCATAAACTATTTAATCCTCATTTTGATTTTTTAAATTGTAGCATCTCTTAATGCTGTTCTCGCCTTGTAGTTTCCCCTTGAGCTACTCTTAATGCCCGTCCGCCGACAGCACGGCTAGGCCACACTTACCTGTCTTTGGGCACCAACCCAGATAACATAGAGATAGACCGCCAGGAAGTGGGGGCGAAGGGAAAGAGAACTTGCTTCTGAGACAGCATATATTTATACCCCCTGAGGATCTGGGGGAAGGGGAGGGCCTCTAGGAACCTGGCATAACGGGATTGCCCTGAGAAGAGGGAGGGAGGGGAAGAAGGAGGGGGAGTGACATGCTACCTGGAGTCAGACTCCGCCTCCTGGGGCTGTGCCCCAGCTCCTGGTAGGACTCGCCTGCCCCTCGGCACCTCTCAGCCCTCGGGTCCCCCCACATGCCTTGAGCCGCATTCCTTGCTTCTAGAGGCTTTTTAACCCTTACAAAAATTCCTGCAATATTTTCCATCCTAAATATAATGGCTTTCCTTCTATTTCTCATACTGATGGTTCTTCTGATTCTGTTTGTTCATTATGATTATTGTTTGTTTTGTGATTTTAGGGAAAGGTTCAGATTTGCTCCTACAAAATGATGCTCTCGGACTCAATTAAAGTGAAAGTAAAATTTAATTATACAATGCACGGAATAGATCGCTTGCAACCACAACTAATACAGCAAATAACACATAACAGACAAAAGACAAAGAATAATAAGAATTATGATTAGAATAGCAGAAAAAGAGAATACGTTACATCATATCACCGGTCGAGGGAACTTCAACTCTAATTTACGGCTGGGAGGCCCCGGTATTTCAGCCTGTGAATCTCGATCGGGAAAGTCCTAGGCAGATCGTCATCTCCATAGGTGAGGCTTCAAAGTGGAGAATGCTTTGCCCACTCTTTATAGGGGTCCAAACAAAGAAGGCTTTGGGCCAAATGAAGACCTCATCTAAGACAAGGACGTACCAACTAGGGCTCCAGGTGATTATAATCAAATGTTGCATTGATAAGGGGGCCAGTCCTTATCAACAGCAACAGTTCCAAGGAGTGGCGAGTTCCTGGAATCATATAATTGGAGCTAAAACACCAGTGGTACGTGCCTGTCTTATCGATTAAAAAGGAAAGAATTGAATGGGTCAAGGAACGGTCAGGTTTTCATAGGAGAAGGAGTTAAAATATATGCTCTTGGGGTGAGAGAGTAGTCAAGTTCTCACAGGGGGAGTCATGTCCTTCCTCGATTGGGTTCTCAAGGTTTACATGGGAATTAGGTTCATATGGGGAAAGTCACGTCCTTACAATGATTTGAAATGAACTTACTACTAATAAGGAGATTTCTTATTCATTGTTCTTTCCGTTTTATTTTAAATTTTTTGTAATTTTGATGGTGTCTTGACTCTTCATGACTACATTTGGGGCATTTCTAAGGATTCTGGAGCAGTTTACCATTTCTTTTTCCAACCCATTTTACAGATGAGGAAAGTGAGGTAGAAATGAATTGGGGGAAATGTGTAAGATAACTTCCAGTCAAAGTTTGCTAGTTTCTTATAGTTATGAAACTTATATTTAATTTTGTGTAAGTATGCACAGCAAAATGATGTGAATACATATAACTTTGTAATTAGAATTCCCGCCAATTAAGTAAATAGGACTTTGACCAAAAGATTTGAGAAGTAAAAATGCAGTTTTAAATATTTTAAGTAATTTTAAATTTTATTTATGGACAGACTACATTTATAATTAATTTATTTAGGACTAAGACTTCATGATATTGTGAGCTGTACAGTTTGTGGACGACAAATTGACTGTTATCAGAAGGATTCAATACCTAGACATCCTGTGTTGAAAGTTCTAGTTTGTAAGGTACGCTGTTATGAAGTTGAGCATGAGTTTATATTTGTGAACGTTATCCCTTTTTATGGAATAAAGGAAAAGCTCACTTGTTAAGACTTCCTGTTTATTTCTACGAATTCTTTAAGAATTCATTTCATACTGAAGAGTCTTCAGAAGTGAGTTACAATAAGTGTTGTCAGAAGTGATTAATAAATTGTTTAGTTTGGTTAAAAACTTCAGTTTTTAATATATGTAAAGACAGACATAAAGGCTCTTTGTGCCTGATTTGTGACGTCATATTGATCTGATCAGTTATAGTGGGCCATGTATAGTGGGGTATCTTGACCTCATCATAGTGAGGTCATTTTTACTTTGATTACTAATGACATATTTAATATAAAAACAAATTTTACTTATACAAGACAGTATATGTAATATAATAAATAAAATGTAAAATATTATCTAAATATATAATGACAATAAAGTATCATAGTATAATACATGGGATATGTAATAAAAACTTGTGTGAAATACAGTAACCTGTGAAGCTGTATTACTATGTGTTTTACTGAGTTATTGGAGGAAGGTGTTCATCTGAGTTCTTAAAGTCTCTGTCAACCAGATTATCTCAATGTGTTTGATCAGAACAAAAGTTGTGGTTTTGGTTGATATGAATAATCTTTTGTATTGTTCTTTGGGTGCTGTTTATTTTTCTTTCTTTATTTTACAAAAAGTTTTTCCTTTGAGCATCTTGTGAATGTATGCTAAATGAGCTTATGAGTTAACAAAATTCTTCATAATTTTGTGCAACTGTCCTTCATAAGGCGTCCTTCCTTTCTTGCCAGTTCTTTACTTTGGCAAAGTTTTTCATTTTGTCACTGATTTAAGTTATCAGTCCAATTTTATGTTTAAAGATAGCATATGCTTAGTGGTTGGAATCATTGTAAAATTTGTGCTTTTGAACATTAATATTTTAACAGATTTAAAAAATCTAGATTTGAATATTAATTTCTTTTTTTAGAGCTGCTACAATTATTATATGAGTGATGAAAGAAGCTGTGATTCTGAAGGAATTGATGATCAGTGCAGGTAGGAATATAACTCCTAAAATATAAAGCATTGCTCTTTTGGGGATCTCATAGCTTTATTTATAATTTATTTTATTAATTGTATCATTGATACTAAATCATATTACCAAATATTACACCGTTTTTTTCAAAACAAGAGGTTGTACTTGTTTTAGATATATAACTACAGATTTTTTTTATAGAAGAAAAATTGCGAATGATTTGGGGTGGTTTCATTTCCATTCACATTTCATTATTCAGATCTTCTTTAGCTGCCCATAATTTTACCAGAGTATGGACGTGGGTTCCTTTTGATAAATTTTAGGTTAACTCTGAACTTAGTGAAGAAATTTAATCCTTTATTTTAATTAAATAAGAAGTTAAAATTTTTGTTGACTGAAAGCATCTTTGTACAGCAATACGAAATTTTAATACACATTGCTCTATGAATCATATTGGGAGAGAAAAACCATGTGATTTACATTCAATCTCCTTAATTCTTTCTCTGTGGGCAGATGGCATTGTCTGTCCCAAGTTTATTGGGAGTGCTCTGAGAGGAACCCAGCCTGTCAGAACTGAACAACCCCCATTCTGATCCTTACTGTGTAAAATGGAATACTCGTTCTGCTTGTTTCGCATCAGTTCATGTAAAAGTGTCGAGGATTTTATAAAATCAGCTAATTCATCACGTGTAAAAGGACAATAATAAGGTGTTACCTTATTATATCACATCTTGTTCAGTCATTTCCCAATAGAAATTCTCAAGACATGGCCTGAGATTTCTTGAAAAATACCCGGGGTGTCTACTATTCGTGGGGCTTCCACATCATTTCCAGGAGTGATATTACATTGGATGGACCCAGAAAAAACCCACGTGGGATTGGGAACTTGGGGGAAGATTGGGAAGAATGGAAGTCTAGTCATCCAACTTTGTGATGTGACTCTGAACTTGTTTGTTACCACTTTTTTTCAGGGATTACTTTCCTTACTATCCCCTCAATTTTTAGGATAAAGGCCAGTTCTAGTCTAAGTCTCCCTTTGAAAATTTTCTTTTGAATTCTTCCAAGATTTTTTTGGAGGATGAATCTGAGAACAAATTATATTTTTCTTTGAGGATCTGCATATAAGTGGTAGGACCTTGATCTTCTTGTTAGGAGTGTAGGTTTTTATAATATTTTTAAAGAACCTTTTCCCCCTTAGTAGTTTTACTATTGTTTGTCTACTCATTTCCTTTTTTGTGATTTGTTTTTTACATATGTCTCCTGCTCTTGTTTTTTGGGTTCCAAACTTTTTGTGGTACCTGCTGGTGGTACTCTTGGTAGCTACTTTCAGGCTTACCTGCTTGCTTTCATGCAAGGTTTGGAGATGGAAATAGCCAGGGTGTGGAATGGTTTCCCTGATAGACTTTTTGGGGTGTATAGGTTATTTAGCTTTTCAGATGCCCCAAGAGGTGAGATGGATTTCTATGGTAACAGAATGGTTTTGGTGGCTGCTGTTGGAGGAGGGATCTTGCTGGAGGAGTTGGGCCCCCTGCTGGACTGCTCTGGAAACCAGCCGTCTCTGCTCCCAGGGGCTGCAGGTTGAGCAGCAGGGGGCGTCTGTCTGTGGCCAACCCAGCCGAGTCCTGCACCCAGTACCTGCTAAGCATCCTCTTTCTGACAAGTTTCTCAATCCTTAGTGAGAGTCCTGGAAACATTAGCTGCCGCTGACTCAGTTGCCTTGCAAGGTTAAGTGTGGGAAGTTCACAAATGGCTCTTTTGGTTGGTAATATCATTTTATCCTTTTCATTTATTTTTTCCATTGAAGATTTAATTTGGGGCTGTATTTTAATGTTGTAAATAGGTTTCACTGGGAGAGATTGTATAAGTTCCTGCTGTTTCTCTGCAGTATTAATTGCAAGAATATGTTTAATTTGAAAGAATATATGTTGAGATATAACTTATTATCATATTGTTTTTAGTAATTAGCAATTTTTTTTTCTTTTTAACATTTTTTCAATGTTTCTAAATAGAGAAAAAGAAAGATGCTTTCATGTTTTTGCTTTTTACATTTCAGATGGTGTGCAGAAGGTGGAAACATACTTTGTTGTGAGTTTTGTCACAATGCTTTTTGTAATCAATGCATTTGGCGCAATCTAGGGAAAAAAGAGGTATCAGAAGTGATGGATGAAACCTTTAAGTGGAGTTGTTATGTTTGCCAGCCTGAGCCTTTGTTGGATTTGATTGCCATATGTGACAGTGTATTTAAGAATTTATCCTACTTAAGGCAACAGTATAAAAAGATAAAGTTAGTAAGTGGAAAGGTTGAGAAGTCATGTGACCAACCAGAAAAATTTGAACATGGAGGTGGTGAAGAAACACATCAAGTATATGATTCTTCAGCTGAATCTGCAGCATGCTCTTTTTCAACACCATTGTTTCCAAAACTCTTGATTCCAAAGAAAAGATCATCGATTGATAACGTGGCCTTTTTGGAACAAACAGCCAATTATAAAGCAAAAACATTGAGAGAACAAGGGGAAAAAGTTGCAAAAGAAAAGTTGATTGACAAAGATTCCAGTTCAGATTCAGATGGAAAGTCAGTTACTTGCAGGAAGAATACTACAGTGAATAAAAGTTCAGCAGGAGCTGAGACTGATTTAAAACATGGCAGCACCCAAAAGAATATTATATCTAAGGCAAAACGTCTTAAATGTATTAAAGCAAAACGAAAGAGAGAAGATGCCACTTTTGATTCAGATAAGGACGATACAAAAAGTAAAGGCTCTAAGTTTTTCAAGGAAAAAATTATCAAGAAAGAGGAAGATGAAAATGTATTATCCTCTTTATCTGGTCTATGGGACAGTGACAAGTCTGAAATGGCTGTTTCAGAAAGTACTGATGCATCAGATACCAGATATTTTCAGTCAGGTATGTAAAAACTTTCTCTTTTTAGAAAAATTGAATTCTTTGTTTTTTTAAGGATGCCAATTTTAAATTATATTATTTAAAAAAGGAAACTGTGTCTTATCATGTCTGTTTTTACTTACAAGCCTTAGATCAAAAGAAATACATTGTTTAGGGAAAGTACATTTATTTTACATTGTCTCCCTTTTCTGACTTGAGGTGGTTGTTCTAAGTGATTTTCTTAGGGTTAATGCCTGAATATTCTGCAATATTTTCTCTCTCTGGTTTTCAGGGCATGCCTTTGTTAAATTTGATTTATTACCTCATAGCACTAGAATTTTGATCACATTTTTATTTTCCTCAAAAAACCCCACCAAAACCAACAAAACAACTACTTTAAAGCATAGTTTTTATTTTTCTCTTTAAATGTCTTAAAGATTTCATAAACAAAATTCAGCACTTGTATTTTGACTTTTTTATTAAAAACTATGATATATATATTTTTAAGGTAATGAAATGAACACTCCATTTATTCCTGTCTTAGTAGAAGAGGAGGAGGATGATCCTGAACATCGGTATGTTTCATTCTTAAAATTTTATTTAATTGGAATAACTATGGTACAGTTGCTTTGGAAAAATGAAAACAAGAAATTTGCTAAAGGAAAAATTTTCCATGAAATGAGACTAAAGTTATTCAGGGATTTAAACAACCAAAAATCATCAATGGGAATTTTGAGTACATTTGTTAATTATTCATATTCATTAGCACAAATTTTGCATTAATTTTTGACATTAAGTAAAGTATCCACTTCCATGAGAAATATGTATTTGACTAAGGAAACATGTGGAAAGAAATGACATGTGGAAACTTTCATAACTAAGACAATAATGTTTCATTTAATTACATTTAATATAGAATGAACATGTATGTCTTTAAAATTAGGTTTTATGACATTGAATTAGGACATATTTGTACATTTGCTTCTGGAAAATATTTTAGGATTTTATAGTGCTTAATATCAGGACAGGTTTTACTCAGATAATACTCACTTTATTGTTCATATTGTAAGCCTTTTATTCAAAAAGCACACATTAAAAGTAGATTAATTGGCATTTTAAGTTAATCATTTTCCTTTTAGAATTCACATATATAGATGGCCATAATATCCCATTTTAAAGAAAGATTTTAGTCTGTCTTTTAGTTGGAAATACTAGAGCAAGTAAAAGCACATATATTAACTACATGTATAAGACTACACATACAAGATGAATATTAATGATATTCACATTTTATTAAAAGTTATTCAATAAAAATTTCTTTTCTCTTCCATCTTCATTTTTCTCTACCAGTTTCCTTATGTTCCTTCAAATATTAGCTGAAGTCTTTTTTCAAGCTGCTTTCTTGCTCTTAATTTTCCCTCTGGGATGTCTCTATTTGCAGTTTACTCTCTCTCTATCTTTCTTGTCATAGTTATGTGATGTTAATTGAATCCCTTCATGGTAGGTGTTTTTTGGAGGGGTGGGGGTCTAGAGGTTTGCTTTTAAGTTTTGCCTCCTTTTATATTTCCAGAATTTAGCATTCTTCCAGGCAAACAGCAAATGATTTCTTTGAACGCTAACGGCAGCATTAAAAAAAAAACTAACAATAGTATTTTATTTTTCAAATACATGCAATGAAAGTTTTCAAGATAACCTCTTGGGAAAATTTGTGTTCCAAATTTTTCTTCCTTCCCACTTTTTTCTCCCACAAACTGCAAATGATCTGATATAGGTGAAACATGTGCAGTTCTTCTGAACATATTTTCACATATGTCATCCCATAGCAGTAGTTTAAAAATGCTTCTTTTTTATTACTTACTTTACTATCTTATTTTTAAGTAAAATATACAGTCATAAATTTGTTTCTTTTATAAATTTATTGTGCATTTAATTGTCTTGAGCTACTTTGGATTCATAATTAGACATAAACAGATATTTGGGAAACACATACATAAGCACACACACATATATTTGGGGAATTTGTTCTCAACTAGAGAAAATATTTTATTTTAAAGAATTGCTAAGGAGATGCTTTTAGAAGAAATCAAAGCCAACTTTTCCTGTGATGAAAGTGAAGAAACAGATGATAAAAATAATAATGAAAACAGTGATGAAACAAATAGAAGAAATAAAGGTGAGAAGCATCAGAAAGAGTTGCACATGCATATGTTCATTTCTTGATGAAGGTCAGTGTGCTTCGGGAAAATGCAAAATTAATATTAAATAGGTATAGTTTAGAAAATTGTTACAAGATTACCCAGTAAATAAATATCTAGTTTTTGAAAAGATGGAAACACTTTGTATGTGGCCCTTTATCTCAACAAGTATAAATATTTGAAATGGTTGGAATCTGCTAAAAAGGGTATGTACTTATCAAGTTTGAATATATGCTAAGGGCTCAATGAGTGATTTGATTTATTTGGAATTTGGGATATAGATCGTAACCTATTTATGCCTTCACATGTCATTTTTCCATTATTAGAGATTTATGAAAAAAGCAATTTGGAACCTGATTTACTTGATAAAGTAACTGAGAAAACTAAGAAGCTTAAGTATCAATGCCCAGGAGTTACACATAATCAAAGTATAAGTGCTGGAGTATCTTCAGCGGAAACAAAAGAAAGCAAATGTAGAAAGAAGAGGAATGATAAATATAAAATTCATTCCTTTAAAATGTCACAAAGGAGGGGTTCCTGCTTCCACCACTTAAATCAAAGCATATTTGCTGAGTACTTCTAGTTTCTCTAAGACTGTGAAAGGAGGTAGGAATAAAAATAAAAATAAAGTCATCTCTACCAGTATATCTGGGCACAATAAATTGACGGGCAGAAATAGCCGTGTGTGTGTGTGTGTGTGTGTGTGTGTGTGTGTGTGTGCGTGTGCGTGTGCGTGTGCGTGTATGTGTGTGTGTTTACCAAGTGTTGTGGGCTGTGCGTGTGCGTGTGCGTGTGTGTGTGTGTGCGCGTGTGTGTGTGCATGTGCGTGTGTGCGTATGTATGTGTGTGTGTGTGTGTGTGTGTGTGTATGTATGTGTGTGTGTTTACCAAGTGTTGTGGGCTGAAAACTGAGCAGATGCACTGAGGTCAGAGCACTTAAGGCCAATGACAATTGGACAGTTCTCTGTTAGTATGTGCTTGGAGAAAGAACAGCCCTGCCCACTATGCTGTGCAAGCTTGATCTGTTGTAGAGGAGATTGGGTGGAGTAACACGAGCCAGGGGTGGATGGAGTAAGAAAGTCAGAGTCGCTCCTGGCCAGATTCGTGTCGCCTTTTGCTCTCACTTCGTGTCGCCATTCCCTTCACGTCCACAAAGAATAAAGATCAAGGACTTTTGCTGATCCTGACTCGGGCTGATTCCACAGTCTCGAGGGAGCTAACGCGGTCGTTCCCACCAAGTAAATATAACAAGTACTTGGAAGTGAAGTTTAAGAAAAAGGGTCAAATGTGGCAGTTTAAGAATTATTGGTAACGTAGAAAGTCACTTTTGTTAACTGATAGAAGAAACAAGTTTGCTTAAGACAAGAATAAACGTATTTGACATGTATTGTCAACTAGATGACCATAATTGAGCATGTTTTAAAAGCCACTTTTCTATTTATTTCAAGGGAGCATCGAGAACTCAGATCATTCTACCTTTCAAGTACCTGATGTTATTGAAGATATACATGAGACTGAAAATGAACAGCCAAGAACGAGATAGTATAATAGTTTTCTAGTTCCTATTTCCATAATTTTGCAATGTTATTTTTAAAGAAATTAGTGTGTATTGTATTTTTCATATCCTTGTGACTATGGTAAATTGCCAGATATGTATAATTACCTACTTGAGTTCATGATTGCAGAGTGAGAGCAAAGGGTGATAAAATTGATTTCAAGTGTATCTCTACAAAATTTAATTCTTCTGCTAATACCCTTTGAATTAAAATTCTTTTTCTAAATTCTGGTAATTGCTTTGTTAAGGTAACTTTTTAAAGGAAAGCTTAGTTCTTTACATTATTTAGTGGAAGGATTTTTGAATTACCAATTTAACTTGATATAATATATTTATAAAAAGACTTTTAAAAAATAACTTTATATTGGCTATTGTTTTAAATAATTTTAGGAGGCAGTTTTTATTGATTTAAAATCTTTTGAATAAAAAATTCAAGTATCTTTTAATCAGTAAACATTTATGAAACACCTTTTATTTATCAGACACTTATCCTGACTACTAGGAATACAAAAAGAGGCAAAAGACAGCCTCTTCTCTCCCTGCTATCCATTTTGCTCTGCAGTGTTTTGTTGTCTTTGTTACGTTGAGTCATTTGCCTCAATTATTTTATGGAGCCCTCGGAAAGAGCACATGTTCACAAGGTGGTTAGACAAAGCAGCACAAGGACACTCTTCAGGTGTCCCTTAAGCACTTCAGAAGGGATTGTGTATCTGGGGAGACCCCGGCCCCGTACCACCCAGCATGGTGTGCCCTGCGGGGCCGTGCTGTGTGAGGGAAGCCGAATCCAACAGGCCCCAGAGAAAGGTAAGATACAGAAAGTGACAGAGAGCGCCCCAGTGCTCATGGGGAGTACCTGTGTCTGACCTGTGACAGCACTCCAGGCTTGGCTTGGTCCAGCCAGCCACAGTTGTGTTTTGTAACTCCCACCAGCCATTCTGCCTTATAACATTTTGTGGAAGAATCCTTTATCATTTGTTTCCATGTAAACTACCAGAAGTTGATGGCGGTCGTCAAGTTTCCCTGCAACTTGTTGCACATATAATAGGAAAAAAGGACAACCTCCCTTCTTAGTTAAGATTTATTCATGATAAAGCATCTTTATTCTGCAGTAGGTCAACCACAAAGGTAAAGGGTAATCAACCAAGTTACAAACAGAAGAAGAAAAGAAAACATTTTAAAATACGGGAGAATTTATCAAGTGAGGATAAGGTATACATTAATCTTCCCTCTTTTTCCTTTCAATAATGCACCTTTTTTCCTTTGGCGTATTTTTATATGTTAGTTTTAAAATACACACATATTTTACTTATATATATAAACTTACATCTAGATGTGTTTCTTCTAAGTATCTCTATCTATCTATCTATCTATCTATCTATCTATCTATCTATCTATCTATCTATCTATCTTTTATTTTGCTGTTTTAAACAAGACAGTAATTGTTCTAGATGATAGATTAAGTTAATTTGTCCAAGATAAAATAGAATAAATGCATGCTTATGACCTGTTTAGATGCTTTTCTGTTGTTATTGTACGTCCTTTTCCTTCTCTAGCCCATTTTATAAATTGGAAACTGAAATCAATGGCATCATAAGTGTCTAAGGCCAGATTAAAATTAAAAAGAGGAAAAATCTTGGTTATAGGCACACTTCTCTATTTGCATCAGTTAACTACTCCTACATGTTTATAAGATATCTGTTAATAATTGCCTGTTATGAATTTGTCTTTTGTTATTTTATAAAAAGACTTTTAAAAAATAACTTTATATTGGCTATTGTTTTAAATAATTTTAGGAGGCAGTTTTTATTGATTTAAAATCTTTTGAATAAAAAATTCAAGTATCTTTTAATCAGTAAACATTTATGAAACACCTTTTATTTATCAGACACTTATCCTGACTACTAGGAATACAAAAAGAGGCAAAAGACAGCCTCTTCTCTCCCTGCTCTGCAGTGTTTTGTTGTCTTTGTTACGTTGAGTCATTTGCCTCAATTATTTTATGGAGCCCTCGGAAAGAGCACATGTTCACAAGGTGGTTAGACAAAGCAGCACAAGGACACTCTTCAGGTGTCCCTTAAGCACTTCAGAAGGGATTGTGTATCTGGGGAGACCCCGGCCCCGTACCACCCAGCATGGTGTGCCCTGCGGGGCCGTGCTGTGTGAGGGAAGCCGAATCCAACAGGCCCCAGAGAAAGGTAAGATACAGAAAGTGACAGAGAGCGCCCCAGTGCTCATGGGGAGTACCTGTGTCTGACCTGTGACAGCACTCCAGGCTTGGCTTGGTCCAGCCAGCCACAGTTGTGTTTTGTAACTCCCACCAGCCATTCTGCCTTATAACATTTTGTGGAAGAATCCTTTATCATTTGTTTCCATGTAAACTACCAGAAGTTGATGGCGGTCGTCAAGTTTCCCTGCAACTTGTTGCACATATAATAGGAAAAAAGGACAACCTCCCTTCTTAGTTAAGATTTATTCATGATAAAGCATCTTTATTCTGCAGTAGGTCAACCACAAAGGTAAAGGGTAATCAACCAAGTTACAAACAGAAGAAGAAAAGAAAACATTTTAAAATACGGGAGAATTTATCAAGTGAGGATAAGGTATACATTAATCTTCCCTCTTTTTCCTTTCAATAATGCACCTTTTTTCCTTTGGCGTATTTTTATATGTTAGTTTTAAAATACACACATATTTTACTTATATATATAAACTTACATCTAGATGTGTTTCTTCTAAGTATCTCTATCTATCTATCTTTTATTTTGCTGTTTTAAACAAGACAGTAATTGTTCTAGATGATAGATTAAGTTAATTTGTCCAAGATAAAATAGAATAAATGCATGCTTATGACCTGTTTAGATGCTTTTCTGTTGTTATTGTACGTCATATTACTTGGAAGCATTTGCCATTCTGAAAGGCATATTCTTGAAGCCATGTTAAAGGAAAGTTGACTTTTTCCCATACTTTTTAGTATATGTAATTTTATCAACACTATGTGTCTTAGGATTCACGCAAATTTTCGTTTTCTACATTTATTCATTTTAACACAATATTATGGATGTATGGAATGTAAACAGCAGATGATAATAGGCACCAAAAGTTGGGGCTCAGTTGTGAAGAATTCACAATAGTCATTCTCAGGGAAGAGATTCCAGACAAAATGAAGGGACACACTAGACACCAGGAATGGTAAGGATGAAATAGTGTGGGAGAGCATACAGAAGACTAGTTCCTCATTGGAGGCCCATAAGTAGATTATTTAGAGGGAAAATGTAACCTCAGGGATGTTGTTGAGATTTGTGACAGGGCATGGCAAAGGGAGACTGATCCATTCCCATTCAGAATAGATCTCAAGGATTTGACATAACTTGAATTTCTGACTGGACAACCTCCCCAGAGGGTGGGACTCTGGAACTCAACAGATCTTTTATTAGTTCCCTTCTCCATGAAACATTTCTTCATTTTCTCTCTGCTAAATGCACCACCAGTCAGTACCTCACTGATTGCAACATACAGGTATAATGATGCATTTATTTAGATGCACCTTGTCAATTTTTTATTATTTGCTAGAATTATTGATTGTATTATTAAATGCTTATTATGTCCTTTGGGGACCTCGTTTATTTTCTTGGCAAATATCCTGGAATAAGTTCCCTTTTCCTTCTCTAGCCCATTTTATAAATTGGAAACTGAAATCAATGGCATCATAAGTGTCTAAGGCCAGATTAAAATTAAAAAGAGGAAAAATCTTGGTTATAGGCACACTTCTCTATTTGCATCAGTTAACTACTCCTACATGTTTATAAGATATCTGTTAATAATTGCCTGTTATGAATTTGTCTTTTGTTATTTTATAAAATACAGCACTCAGAATGTTATCATTGTTTCTTTCCATATGTTTTTGTCCAGTTAGAGTATTTTTCTTAAAATAAGTATATGTTAATAAGTATTGAAAGGATTGTCTATAGCATTAATAGAGATCTTATGAGTTAATCTGTATTGAATTATAGGATTCTTTTAATCTAATGATTGCTTCACATTATTATAGAATAACTCTGAAAATGATGAATCAAAATCACCTGGAAAATGTAGAAAGAAAATTAGAAATATCCTTGAAGATCATAAATCACAGAGACAAACACAGAAAGCACTTAAAGCAGAAGAAGGAAGAAGAAACCGTCTTGCTAAAAGAGAGCAAGAAAGAGAAAAATTAAGAAAAGTAATAATTTCTGTTTTTTAGATTTGATTATTGTCTTCTTGAATTCCTATTATAAGTTGTTCTCAATAATCCTTTTTTTTGTTTTGTTTTTTTGCTATGACAAGTGGAGTTAAGTAACTTGCCCAACATCAGGCTAAGGAACATGCTAGGAAGTGTTAAATGTCTGAGGCTAGATTTGAACTTGGGTCCTCCTGGCTTCAGGGCTGGCGCTCTAGTCACTCACCGCCTAGCTGTCCCTTTTTCAACAATTCTCAAAAAAAGCATTAATATACATAAAAGTAGCTGCATTTTTACAGTAAGATACGTAAATAGTTTACATTTATTATTTTATTTGACCCTGACAATAAGTTTGAAAAATAGATACTGCTACTATTGTCATTTTATATATGTGAAGAAACTGCAGTAGATAGATCAAGGAATTTGTCCACAGTTAAAAGAAATATTAATTAATTTGAACTTCATTCTTAATGAGGAAAAAGATTTCTTTGATTCATTCTAAATCTAATGAATTGAAAATCTAGTAAAGCATAACAAGCCATTTAAAAGTTATATACAACAATGTACTGATTTTAATCAACTTTTGATCAGATAGATAACATTAAAGCTTAATGATGAAATAATAGCAAACTATATGATTAATTTAAAATTTAAAGTCTTTTGTATATGTTATTTCATTTAAGCAATGAGTATTTAGGGAAAAAAATTGCTCTATGTGAAATGGAAAAGAACCTAACCCTAACCCTAAATGCGTCCCCAGCTCCTTTCCGTCCTTCCTGAAAGGGCAGCACCAGCCTGTAGGATGGGTCCAGTGGACAAGGCGGCACGGGGACGCTGTCTTCAGCAAGAGGGCACGCCGTCCCGGGGAAGCTGAGGCCGGCCCGCGCTCGGCCCCGGGGAGTGGGCCGCGGAGTCGCCGGACCGTGAAGGCGGGGCCTTCGAATGTCCAGCTCCCCGGCGCAAACTCCGCCCCACGTGCAAGCGAGCCGTTGGGACGTCGTGGAGCGTTGCCAGGCGACTCTCTAGCCCCTGCGCTACGCCCAGCTGTCTCGCGGAAAGCTGAGAAGGCAGCGCGCCTGCGCCTTCGAGCGCGGGGCCAGGGGGCGGTGGCCCAAGGGATGGCTGCCCGCGACTCCAGTTCCTCGACCGTGAAGGCGGGGCCTAGCAACAAACTCCGCCCAGCGTCCCAACGTGCCTCTGTTACATCATCAGCGTTGCCAGGCTACCAGAAGGAGCGCGGCCCAGGCGCTTTCCAGGCTCCCAGAGGCAAGCCAAGTGAAAGGAAGAAACGAAGGAGAGTCCCAGGGCGCTGGGAGACCCAGAAAAGGAAGGGCGAAGTAGGAAAGGAAACGAAGAAGTCCAACACACCCACGGGTGGGGCTTAAGAAAAGAAAGGAAAAACAAGACTCGAAGAAGAAAAGAATTACCATCGATTGGAAGAAAAAGGGAAAGGAAGTAAGGCGGGAACCAAAGAGCAATGAGAAAAGCAAGAGAGATAGGGGACAGGGATGGATGGGAAGGAACCAATGGAGCACAGAAGGTTAAAATCAAGGGGGAAAGGGTTGATGACAGAAAGCAGGAAGTCAAGAAGAAAGAACAAGAAGGAAAGAAAGGAGCAACAAAGGATAGAAAAAGGAAAGAAAGCAAGGGACGAGTAATGCCCCAGAAAGTGAATAAGGAACAACAATAGGAAGGAAACAGGCGAAAAAAGGGTCGAAACAGGAAAAACCAAGAATGAAGAAAAGAAAGAGAAAAAGCAAGGGCAGAGGAAAAGAAACTTGGGAAGGCAGGAAAGAAGCAAGGAACAAAGGGATGTATAGAGGGAAGGAGCAAGAAAGGAGGGAAGAGAAAGAGGAATAAATAACAAGGAAAAGAAGAATGGAGAAGAAAAGAGGAAGAAAGGAGGGAAGCAATGAAGAAACGGGTAAAGAGGGAAAGGAAAAAGGAATAGACATCGATGGAAAGAATTCCATTCTCCTTTTAGCAGGCTACGACTGGATGCCTCATGTTCTTTTGTTTTTCTCGCTCAATTGTTTTCTTTCTTTATCTGACCTCTGCTTCTGCTAGGTCCAAGAGGTGTCCTTGATGGTCTCGTGGGGAGTACTGATCATGGACTAATTAGCGGGTTGTCTCATTCAATAAGTCAAACATTTCTATGGTGGATGTTCCAGATCGCTTCCAATTTTGTCCAAAGGCTGTGTGTTTTCCAGGAAGATTCCTTTTTCCACTTTTGATGGCTGAGAGGACTCATTTTGGGGGTCTCATGCAACCCGGTGTTGGACTCACTTTTCGTAGCTTTTCCCTTTTCTGCTCTTGGCACTTGGAGTTTGGGTCTTCCTATCAGCACCATAGGAGTTTCTGGATCGTGTTCTTTTGTATTTCTCATTCATTTTTCCCCCTTTTCTTTGACACCTGGTTCTAGCAGTCAAGGCAGTTTTCCTTGATGGGGTCATATGAAATGCTACTCAGGTTCTTTTTGGGGGTTGAGTCCTTCAGTAGATCAACCCTTTCTAGGTGGTTGGTATTAGCTCGTTTTCAAAACAGAGTGCCTTTCCATTGAGTTATTTTACAGGAAAATCCCTCCTTTTCTCCTGTTAATCGCTTCTATCACTCTGTTAGTCATGACGTTGCCTTGGTATCCCCTTTGGACTGGGACATTTGGTCTTGCTGTCAGTAGAGTGGCGTTTTGTAGCCCAAAATTTTCCTTTTTTTCTCGCGGAAATCTTTTCATTTTCAAATCATCTGCATGCATCACTTTTCAACATTTGGAGCCTTTGAAAAGGCTTGTGTTCTAAATCGGCCCCTCCCTTCCCCTTATTTTGGTGATCCCCAAACTCAGTCTCTGCTCGACTGTCGTATCCACCAATATTGGGAGCCCACCAAAAACCAGCCGCAGATCACTTGGAGATGGCCAGGAAAGGTCTTTTTGCAGTGGGGCCGAGGAGGCCACCACCTCCAGGCCAGTGTCCACTCAGCAGACGGTCGTGGGATTGCAGTCTTCCAGGGTGGAGCTTCGGCAGGGAGGCCTCTACCACCGCTTAGCTGTTCTGCTTTGATTGTAAGTCAGTAGATCAGCAGGGAAGCGACACCAACCAAGTGTACTCCCAATGGCCAGGGTGTTACAAGACCTGCCTAGACCTAGCCAGCCCTGGGGGGGGGGTGGGACTCAGCATGATCACAGTCCCCATAAAACCTCAGAGTGTAGCCCTTCTTCCCCAAGGCAGTCGTACTCCTGGAAAGCGGCCGCTCTTTGCAGCCTCTTTGCCGAGTCTGTCTGCCCCTTTCCTGTAGAGGAAGCTGAGGACATCCTTGCTCCTATGGTATTCCCAAAGGCAAAAGATCTGGGAATGCAGCCAACAATCAACTACCCAGCCAAGCCTGGCTGCATTGTCTTCCAGGGAAGGAGACCACCATTCCACGAAACAGGGGAATGGCACCTATGCCTAAGGAAAGAACCCGAGCTAAATCATATCTATACATAGAGGACTCAAGAGGAGCCGAAAAAGATAAAAGAAATCTCGAGCGCTCTCTTTCAGTTCCTGGCATACATAAAGAGCCCAGGAAGACTTGGGTTTTCCTGTCATCATCGTTGTAAAAAGGCATTAGAAGTGTGAAGAGGATTGTATCAGAAAAAGGGAGACGTGGAGGCAAAAAGAGCGAAATCACAACTCACCAAGAGGCAGAGGAAATTTATCCCATCTGAGGGAAGTCCCGGAGAGGGAGGGACATTTTATATTTACCATATAAAAAGGGGAAAACTATTCTCTCTACATCAGGCTATTTTTCCATGTCATCACAATCAAATGAGGCAGGAACCACACTTAGTCCACTCACCCAATGGACACAGGGAAAGAGCTCTTTGGACCTTTTCGGAAAAATCTCCTAGAGCTCTTTGACATTTCATTCTTCCCTCATTTGAAGAAATGAAGAAAATGAGACCAATTGAGTCCAATTAACTCACGGTTGGTAATGACAAGAGTAAAAACGTGCATTTCTTGGCCCCGTTTTAGATTTCCCGGTCTCCTTTGTCTGCCCTTCCCTTAGCAAAGGAGTAACATTTTGTTTTTGAGACCCACATTCATTTCTTCCATCAGAAGTGAGGGACAGCAGCAGGTCTCTATCCCTGGGTGAGACCCAAGCTGGGGCCTGAAGCCATGGGAGTGCGAATTGGAAGAGCAGGGATGTTGGTGGTCTTCGAAGTCACCCAATGGGGGAGGAGAGGACGGGGAGGAGAAGAAGGAGGAGGAGCTGGAGGCAGCTGAGATGGAGGGGCAATAAACAGGGCCAGCCTTGGGAAACTCTCCCCAGACAACACAGGCTCTCCGACAACTGCCCGCCCCGCAGGCGAGCGTGTTCTACAGCACAGCCAGAGCCCAGCTTAGCCCCACAGACCTCTAGGGGGGCTGTGAAGACCAAAGGAGACCCTTTGGCCAGGGGGCCGGGACACAGTGGGTGTTCAAGAAACGCTTTCGAAGCCAAATGGCCCCCCTGCCCAACAGGGGCCCTGTTCTGGGTTGTTCGTCGGCCCTTCTCCAGGACACTTGCCCTCCGCACCTTTTATCCCCACCTCCTTTCCGTCCTTCCTGAAAGGGCAGCACCAGCCTGTAGGATGGGTCCAGTGGACAAGGCGGCACGGGGACGCTGTCTTCAGCAAGAGGGCACGCCGTCCCGGGGAAGCTGAGGCCGGCCCGCGCTCGGCCCCGGGGAGTGGGCCGCGGAGTCGCCGGACCGTGAAGGCGGGGCCTTCGAATGTCCAGCTCCCCGGCGCAAACTCCGCCCCACGTGCAAGCGAGCCGTTGGGACGTCGTGGAGCGTTGCCAGGCGACTCTCTAGCCCCTGCGCTACGCCCAGCTGTCTCGCGGAAAGCTGAGAAGGCAGCGCGCCTGCGCCTTCGAGCGCGGGGCCAGGGGGCGGTGGCCCAAGGGATGGCTGCCCGCGACTCCAGTTCCTCGACCGTGAAGGCGGGGCCTAGCAACAAACTCCGCCCAGCGTCCCAACGTGCCTCTGTTACATCATCAGCGTTGCCAGGCTACCAGAAGGAGCGCGGCCCAGGCGCTTTCCAGGCTCCCAGAGGCAAGCCAAGTGAAAGGAAGAAACGAAGGAGAGTCCCAGGGCGCTGGGAGACCCAGAAAAGGAAGGGCGAAGTAGGAAAGGAAACGAAGAAGTCCAACACACCCACGGGTGGGGCTTAAGAAAAGAAAGGAAAAACAAGACTCGAAGAAGAAAAGAATTACCATCGATTGGAAGAAAAAGGGAAAGGAAGTAAGGCGGGAACCAAAGAGCAATGAGAAAAGCAAGAGAGATAGGGGACAGGGATGGATGGGAAGGAACCAATGGAGCACAGAAGGTTAAAATCAAGGGGGAAAGGGTTGATGACAGAAAGCAGGAAGTCAAGAAGAAAGAACAAGAAGGAAAGAAAGGAGCAGCAAAGGATAGAAAAAGGAAAGAAGCAAGGGACGAGTAATGCCCCAGAAAGTGAATAAGGAACAACAATAGGAAGGAAACAGGCGAAAAAAGGGTCGAAACAGGAAAAACCAAGAATGAAGAAAAGAAAGAGAAAAAGCAAGGGCAGAGGAAAAGAAACTTGGGAAGGCAGGAAAGAAGCAAGGAACAAAGGGATGTATAGAGGGAAGGAGCAAGAAAGGAGGGAAGAGAAAGAGGAATAAATAACAAGGAAAAGAAGAATGGAGAAGAAAAGAGGAAGAAAGGAGGGAAGCAATGAAGAAACGGGTAAAGAGGGAAAGGAAAAAGGAATAGACATCGATGGAAAGAAGTCCATTCTCCTTTTAGCAGGCTACGACTGGATGCCTCATGTTCTTTTGTTTTTCTCGCTCAATTGTTTTCTTTCTTTATCTGACCTCTGCTTCTGCTAGGTCCAAGAGGTGTCCTTGATGGTCTCGTGGGGAGTACTGATCATGGACTAATTAGCGGGTTGTCTCATTCAATAAGTCAAACATTTCTATGGTGGATGTTCCAGATCGCTTCCAATTTTGTCCAAAGGCTGTGTGTTTTCCAGGAAGATTCCTTTTTCCACTTTTGATGGCTGAGAGGACTCATTTTGGGGGTCTCATGCAACCCGGTGTTGGACTCACT
>NC_067404.1:1322878-1358627 GCF_016432865.1 Antechinus flavipes
CTGGGTGAGAGCAAGCAAACCAAGGGGAGTGGGGCTAACATTATTCCCTGGGCTGGGGGACCGAGAGGAGAGGGTGTTGGTGGCCAGGACAAATGGGGTGGCATCCAAGGAGGAGATTTTAACCTCTGGGAAGGGGGCCTTTGCCAATAGCGTTTTAGGTCCCTCGAGGGAAAATTCTTGCAGTTTTGCCTGAGCTTCCACCTGAATCCCAACAGCCCGAGGGCTTTCCCTTGTTTTTTATGCAGACGTGTTTGCACTACATACCTGCCAAATTTCCATCCTTAGACCTTTCTTGGGGGCTTCTGCAGTCATCCCAGGAGGACCCTCGCTGAGCTTCATTTTTTCCCCCTTGACTCTAAGTTCACCCTGAGGCATAAATAAGATCATCTTATTTCTGTGGGAAACCTTGAGAAGTTGGAATGTGACTCCTACTACATAGTCTTTGCGTCCTCTCCCTCACCCTGGCTTTTTTAGGTTCCAGGGCTTAGCTGCGGGCTTTCTGCCTTGGGTCAGTGTTTCTGTAGCATTACCAGGTGGTTGCCCTTTGTTCTAAGAGGGCCCAAAGGACATCCCTACTAAGATTTCCAGTGCCCAAGTGTGGCTGGTCAGACCCAAGTGAGCCCAGAGGGCTCTGCCTCAAGTGGGTCAGCAAGTAGTGCCCATGAGCATCGGGACTCACTGTCAGTTGGTGCCTTCTGCCTTTCTCCCGAGATCACTCAAGTCTGGACAACTGAGTAAAGATACATTGTTTTCTGTCATTCTGTTTTCTTCAGTGTTCTTTTGTTTAACGCGGGTCGTCACTTTTAACTTTTTTTTCTTGTTTGCTTTGATTAACTTAGATGTCAAAAGGCAAAATTGTGGGACCCCATTTGTATGGTTTTGCTTTTCTCATAACTCATTTAACTTTGTCTTAGTTAATTTAGATACTCTATCCTTTGTTGCATGTGCATACTGTTGATATTTCATTGTTTATGGCATTTCTTAGCAAAGTGGACCTCTTTTAATTTTGTGTGTTTTGGCTTTTGTTTTATCAGATAATTATGATTTCTCCTGCTCCAGGTCTTACTTATACTCTCTATCTCTTTGTTTTGGATGTATTTATTTTTTAATCCACTTACATTTGGTGTTTAGGTTTATCTCATTCATATTGCAATTGTGATCACTATGTAGTTCCATTTAAATTTTCTTTTCCCCATTTATCCTTTCATCTTTTTTTCCACCCTCTTATTTCACCTCACCTCCTCCATCACCCTGCTTTCTCTTCTCTCCTCCCTAGAGATTTCTTTCCCCAACTCAGTCTTTTGTTCTCTGTGATCCATTTGCATAGAGAGTAAGGCTGAAGGTAGAAGCTCTTCTATAAGCAGTCTACTTTTTATCTTAAGACAGTTTATTCGAATGTTATGGAATATTATTGCTCTGTAAGGAATGACCAGCAGGATGAATACAGAGAGGCTTGGAGAGACCTACATGGACTGATGCTAAGTGAGATGAGCAGAACCAGGAGATCATTATACACTTCGACAACGATATTGTATGAGGATGTATTCTGATGGAAGTGGATTTCTCTGACAAAGAGACTTAACTGAGTTTCATTGGATAAATGATGGACAGAAACAGCTACACCCAAAGAAGGAATACTGGGAAATGAATGTGAACTATTTGATTTTTTATTTTCTTCCCGAGTTATTTTTACCTTCTGAATCCAATTCTCCCTGTGCAGCGGGAGAACTGTTCAGTTCTGCAAATATGTATTGTATCTAGGATATACTGCAACATATTTAACATCTATAGGACTGCTTGCCATCTTGGGGGGGGGAGGGAGGGAGGGGAAAAAACGAAACATAAGTGATTGCAAGGGATAATGTTGTGTAAAAATTATCCTGGCATGGATTCTGTCAATACAAAGTTATTATTAAATAAAATAAAATTAAAAAAAAAAGACAGTTTATTCCATTCTTCCTCTTCCGTGGGGACTGTGTCCTTCCTAGGCTCTTTTTACAGTGTCTGAGAACAGCAATTTGACGTGTTCATTTATTTCCTCTACTCTTCACCCGCTCTGCTGTACTTTCCCATAATTCTCTCTCCAGGGTGCTTTCTGGTTAAAGAGACTTGGCATTTGCAGTTTTCCTACTCGTTATTCCTTTGGACCAGAGCTACAGAGCCACAGAGCTGCAGAGCTACATGTTTCACACTCAGCCCTTGCTCATAACTCTTGTAATCGGGCAGCATGTACTGAGTGAATGCAGAGGGCTCATCCCCCTTCCCCCCCAGCAATTGTTCACAGATCTTCCAAGATTTCTCATGTTTTGCCATTTTCTGTGGACCTTACAGTGCTTTTCTCTTAATACTGTCGTTTGCTAGTGGCCAGATACTTTCTGAGACTCCGCAGATCTCACTCTCTCTCTGTCTCCCTAACATGCTTTAGGCTAAGAAATCGCCACGTGTTCTTCGTTTTGCTCGATTATAGGAATGCTTGCTTCACCTCTAATTGTTTTGAGAAAACTTTTAGTTTATCTTGATGGGAGATAATTCTTGATGATGATAGTTGTAAATGTTATCTATCACTGTAATGCCAACTCCATTTATCCTTATGTTTTTAATGTTTCTTAATAAGAATGGGTTCTTTATTTTGGAAAGGTCTTTCCGGCTGTAAAGATCATCATACAACTTTGGGTTTTTCTTTCTTGGAAGTCTGCTATTGCATTACAGTTGTCTTCTTATATGGCCTGTCTTACCTCCTTATCTATCCTTTTTTAATACCTCTTTATTTTCTTATAGTTACCTCATTTTCATCTTTAAGTAACTTAAACTCAGTGATTCATTTCTCTTGAATTTCTGTACAAGTAACACTCTCTTTTTCTCTCTGTTTCTGTCTCTGTCTCTCTCTTTTTCTCTTTCTCTCTCTGTCTCTCTCCATCCACAGCCACCCACAGTCACCCACAGCCCCTCCACCCCCACACACTGTACTTTCCCTCCTCACTCTAATTTAAGTCCCCCATACCTTTGTTGCTATGCCCATTTTCTTTAATGGTTGGTTTACCTTTATTATTCCTATACCTTATTAGTCTCTAGCATAAACTATTTAATCCTCATTTTGATTTTTTAAATTGTAGCATCTCTTAATGCTGTTCTCGCCTTGTAGTTTCCCCTTGAGCTACTCTTAATGCCCGTCCGCCGACAGCACGGCTAGGCCACACTTACCTGTCTTTGGGCACCAACCCAGATAACATAGAGATAGACCGCCAGGAAGTGGGGGCGAAGGGAAAGAGAACTTGCTTCTGAGACAGCATATATTTATACCCCCTGAGGATCTGGGGGAAGGGGAGGGCCTCTAGGAACCTGGCATAACGGGATTGCCCTGAGAAGAGGGAGGGAGGGGAAAAAACGAAACATAAGTGATTGCAAGGGATAATGTTGTGTAAAAATTATCCTGGCATGGATTCTGTCAATACAAAGTTATTATTAAATAAAATAAAATTAAAAAAAAAGACAGTTTATTCCATTCTTCCTCTTCCGTGGGGACTGTGTCCTTCCTAGGCTCTTTTTACAGTGTCTGAGAACAGCAATTTGACGTGTTCATTTATTTCCTCTACTCTTCACCCGCTCTGCTGTACTTTCCCATAATTCTCTCTCCAGGGTGCTTTCTGGTTAAAGAGACTTGGCATTTGCAGTTTTCCTACTCGTTATTCCTTTGGACCAGAGCTACAGAGCCACAGAGCTGCAGAGCTACATGTTTCACACTCAGCCCTTGCTCATAACTCTTGTAATCGGGCAGCATGTACTGAGTGAATGCAGAGGGCTCATCCCCCTTCCCCCCCAGCAATTGTTCACAGATCTTCCAAGATTTCTCATGTTTTGCCATTTTCTGTGGACCTTACAGTGCTTTTCTCTTAATACTGTCGTTTGCTAGTGGCCAGATACTTTCTGAGACTCCGCAGATCTCACTCTCTCTCTGTCTCTCTCCATCCACAGCCACCCACAGTCACCCACAGCCCCTCCACCCCCACACACTGTACTTTCCCTCCTCACTCTAATTTAAGTCCCCCATACCTTTGTTGCTATGCCCATTTTCTTTAATGGTTGGTTTACCTTTATTATTCCTATACCTTATTAGTCTCTAGCATAAACTATTTAATCCTCATTTTGATTTTTTAAATTGTAGCATCTCTTAATGCTGTTCTCGCCTTGTAGTTTCCCCTTGAGCTACTCTTAATGCCCGTCCGCCGACAGCACGGCTAGGCCACACTTACCTGTCTTTGGGCACCAACCCAGATAACATAGAGATAGACCGCCAGGAAGTGGGGGCGAAGGGAAAGAGAACTTGCTTCTGAGACAGCATATATTTATACCCCCTGAGGATCTGGGGGAAGGGGAGGGCCTCTAGGAACCTGGCATAACGGGATTGCCCTGAGAAGAGGGAGGGAGGGGAAGAAGGAGGGGGAGTGACATGCTACCTGGAGTCAGACTCCGCCTCCTGGGGCTGTGCCCCAGCTCCTGGTAGGACTCGCCTGCCCCTCGGCACCTCTCAGCCCTCGGGTCCCCCCACATGCCTTGAGCCGCATTCCTTGCTTCTAGAGGCTTTTTAACCCTTACAAAAATTCCTGCAATATTTTCCATCCTAAATATAATGGCTTTCCTTCTATTTCTCATACTGATGGTTCTTCTGATTCTGTTTGTTCATTATGATTATTGTTTGTTTTGTGATTTTAGGGAAAGGTTCAGATTTGCTCCTACAAAATGATGCTCTCGGACTCAATTAAAGTGAAAGTAAAATTTAATTATACAATGCACGGAATAGATCGCTTGCAACCACAACTAATACAGCAAATAACACATAACAGACAAAAGACAAAGAATAATAAGAATTATGATTAGAATAGCAGAAAAAGAGAATACGTTACATCATATCACCGGTCGAGGGAACTTCAACTCTAATTTACGGCTGGGAGGCCCCGGTATTTCAGCCTGTGAATCTCGATCGGGAAAGTCCTAGGCAGATCGTCATCTCCATAGGTGAGGCTTCAAAGTGGAGAATGCTTTGCCCACTCTTTATAGGGGTCCAAACAAAGAAGGCTTTGGGCCAAATGAAGACCTCATCTAAGACAAGGACGTACCAACTAGGGCTCCAGGTGATTATAATCAAATGTTGCATTGATAAGGGGGCCAGTCCTTATCAACAGCAACAGTTCCAAGGAGTGGCGAGTTCCTGGAATCATATAATTGGAGCTAAAACACAGGCTCTCCGACAACTGCCCGCCCCGCAGGCGAGCGTGTTCTACAGCACAGCCAGAGCCCAGCTTAGCCCCACAGACCTCTAGGGGGGCTGTGAAGACCAAAGGAGAGCCTTTGGCCAGGGGGCCGGGACACAGTGGGTGTTCAAGAAACGCTTTCGAAGCCAAATGGCCCCCCTGCCCAACAGGGGCCCTGTTCTGGGTTGTTCGTCGGCCCTTCTCCAGGACACTTGCCCTCCGCACCTTTTATCCCCACCTCCTTTCCGTCCTTCCTGAAAGGGCAGCACCAGCCTGTAGGATGGGTCCAGTGGACAAGGCGGCACGGGGACGCTGTCTTCAGCAAGAGGGCACGCCGTCCCGGGGAAGCTGAGGCCGGCCCGCGCTCGGCCCCGGGGAGTGGGCCGCGGAGTCGCCGGACCGTGAAGGCGGGGCCTTCGAATGTCCAGCTCCCCGGCGCAAACTCCGCCCCACGTGCAAGCGAGCCGTTGGGACGTCGTGGAGCGTTGCCAGGCGACTCTCTAGCCCCTGCGCTACGCCCAGCTGTCTCGCGGAAAGCTGAGAAGGCAGCGCGCCTGCGCCTTCGAGCGCGGGGCCAGGGGGCGGTGGCCCAAGGGATGGCTGCCCGCGACTCCAGTTCCTCGACCGTGAAGGCGGGGCCTAGCAACAAACTCCGCCCAGCGTCCCAACGTGCCTCTGTTACATCATCAGCGTTGCCAGGCTACCAGAAGGAGCGCGGCCCAGGCGCTTTCCAGGCTCCCAGAGGCAAGCCAAGTGAAAGGAAGAAACGAAGGAGAGTCCCAGGGCGCTGGGAGACCCAGAAAAGGAAGGGCGAAGTAGGAAAGGAAACGAAGAAGTCCAACACACCCACGGGTGGGGCTTAAGAAAAGAAAGGAAAAACAAGACTCGAAGAAGAAAAGAATTACCATCGATTGGAAGAAAAAGGGAAAGGAAGTAAGGCGGGAACCAAAGAGCAATGAGAAAAGCAAGAGAGATAGGGGACAGGGATGGATGGGAAGGAACCAATGGAGCACAGAAGGTTAAAATCAAGGGGGAAAGGGTTGATGACAGAAAGCAGGAAGTCAAGAAGAAAGAACAAGAAGGAAAGAAAGGAGCAACAAAGGATAGAAAAAGGAAAGAATTGAATGGGTCAAGGAACGGTCAGGTTTTCATAGGAGAAGGAGTTAAAATATATGCTCTTGGGGTGAGAGAGTAGTCAAGTTCTCACAGGGGGAGTCATGTCCTTCCTCGATTGGGTTCTCAAGGTTTACATGGGAATTAGGTTCATATGGGGAAAGTCACGTCCTTACAATGATTTGAAATGAACTTACTACTAATAAGGAGATTTCTTATTCATTGTTCTTTCCGTTTTATTTTAAATTTTTTGTAATTTTGATGGTGTCTTGACTCTTCATGACTACATTTGGGGCATTTCTAAGGATTCTGGAGCAGTTTACCATTTCTTTTTCCAACCCATTTTACAGATGAGGAAAGTGAGGTAGAAATGAATTGGGGGAAATGTGTAAGATAACTTCCAGTCAAAGTTTGCTAGTTTCTTATAGTTATGAAACTTATATTTAATTTTGTGTAAGTATGCACAGCAAAATGATGTGAATACATATAACTTTGTAATTAGAATTCCCGCCAATTAAGTAAATAGGACTTTGACCAAAAGATTTGAGAAGTAAAAATGCAGTTTTAAATATTTTAAGTAATTTTAAATTTTATTTATGGACAGACTACATTTATAATTAATTTATTTAGGACTAAGACTTCATGATATTGTGAGCTGTACAGTTTGTGGACGACAAATTGACTGTTATCAGAAGGATTCAATACCTAGACATCCCATGTTGAAAGTTCTAGTTTGTAAGGTACGCTGTTATGAAGTTGAGCATGAGTTTATATTTGTGAACGTTATCCCTTTTTATGGAATAAAGGAAAAGCTCACTTGTTAAGACTTCCTGTTTATTTCTACGAATTCTTTAAGAATTCATTTCATACTGAAGAGTCTTCAGAAGTGAGTTACAATAAGTGTTGTCAGAATTGATTAATAAATTGTTTAGTTTGGTTAAAAACTTCAGTTGGTAATGACAAGAGTAAAAACGTGCATTTCTTGGCCCCGTTTTAGATTTCCCGGTCTCCTTTGTCTGCCCTTCCCTTAGCAAAGGAGTAACATTTTGTTTTTGAGACCCACATTCATTTCTTCCATCAGAAGTGAGTGACAGCAGCAGGTCTCTATCCCTGGGTGAGACCCAAGCTGGGGCCTGAAGCCATGGGAGTGCGAATTGGAAGAGCAGGGATGTTGGTGGTCTTCGAAGTCACCCAATGGGGGAGGAGAGGACGGGGAGGAGAAGAAGGAGGAGGAGCTGGAGGCAGCTGAGATGGAGGGGCAATAAACAGGGCCAGCCTTGGGAAACTCTCCCCAGACAACACAGGCTCTCCGACAACTGCCCGCCCCGCAGGCGAGCGTGTTCTACAGCACAGCCAGAGCCCAGCTTAGCCCCACAGACCTCTAGGGGGGCTGTGAAGACCAAAGGAGAGCCTTTGGCCAGGGGGCCGGGACACAGTGGGTGTTCAAGAAACGCTTTCGAAGCCAAATGGCCCCCCTGCCCAACAGGGGCCCTGTTCTGGGTTGTTCGTCGGCCCTTCTCCAGGACACTTGCCCTCCGCACCTTTTATCCCCACCTCCTTTCCGTCCTTCCTGAAAGGGCAGCACCAGCCTGTAGGATGGGTCCAGTGGACAAGGCGGCACGGGGACGCTGTCTTCAGCAAGAGGGCACGCCGTCCCGGGGAAGCTGAGGCCGGCCCGCGCTCGGCCCCGGGGAGTGGGCCGCGGAGTCGCCGGACCGTGAAGGCGGGGCCTAGCAACAAACTCCGCCCAGCGTCCCAACGTGCCTCTGTTACATCATCAGCGTTGCCAGGCGACTCTCTAGCCCCTGCGCTACGCCCAGCTGTCTCGCGGAAAGCTGAGAAGGCAGCGCGCCTGCGCCTTCGAGCGCGGGGCCAGGGGGCGGTGGCCCAAGGGATGGCTGCCCGCGACTCCAGTTCCTCGACCGTGAAGGCGGGGCCTTCGAATGTCCAGCTCCCCGGCGCAAACTCCGCCCCACGTGCAAGCGAGCCGTTGGGACGTCGTGGAGCGTTGCCAGGCGACTCTCTAGCCCCTGCGCTACGCCCAGCTGTCTCGCGGAAAGCTGAGAAGGCAGCGCGCCTGCGCCTTCGAGCGCGGGGCCAGGGGGCGGTGGCCCAAGGGATGGCTGCCCGCGACTCCAGTTCCTCGACCGTGAAGGCGGGGCCTAGCAACAAACTCCGCCCAGCGTCCCAACGTGCCTCTGTTACATCATCAGCGTTGCCAGGCGACTCTCTAGCCCCTGCGCTACGCCCAGCTGTCTCGCGGAAAGCTGAGAAGGCAGCGCGCCTGCGCCTTCGAGCGCGGGGCCAGGGGGCGGTGGCCCAAGGGATGGCTGCCCGCGACTCCAGTTCCTCGACCGTGAAGGCGGGGCCTTCGAATGTCCAGCTCCCCGGCGCAAACTCCGCCCCACGTGCAAGCGAGCCGTTGGGACGTCGTGGAGCGTTGCCAGGCGACTCTCTAGCCCCTGCGCTACGCCCAGCTGTCTCGCGGAAAGCTGAGAAGGCAGCGCGCCTGCGCCTTCGAGCGCGGGGCCAGGGGGCGGTGGCCCAAGGGATGGCTGCCCGCGACTCCAGTTCCTCGACCGTGAAGGCGGGGCCTTCGAATGTCCAGCTCCCCGGCGCAAACTCCGCCCCACGTGCAAGCGAGCCGTTGGGACGTCGTGGAGCGTTGCCAGGCTACCAGAAGGAGCGCGGCCCAGGCGCTTTCCAGGCTCCCAGAGGCAAGCCAAGTGAAAGGAAGAAACGAAGGAGAGTCCCAGGGCGCTGGGAGACCCAGAAAAGGAAGGGCGAAGTAGGAAAGGAAACGAAGAAGTCCAACACACCCACGGGTGGGGCTTAAGAAAAGAAAGGAAAAACAAGACTCGAAGAAGAAAAGAATTACCATCGATTGGAAGAAAAAGGGAAAGGAAGTAAGGCGGGAACCAAAGAGCAATGAGAAAAGCAAGAGAGATAGGGGACAGGGATGGATGGGAAGGAACCAATGGAGCACAGAAGGTTAAAATCAAGGGGGAAAGGGTTGATGACAGAAAGCAGGAAGTCAAGAAGAAAGAACAAGAAGGAAAGAAAGGAGCAACAAAGGATAGAAAAAGGAAAGAAGCAAGGGACGAGTAATGCCCCAGAAAGTGAATAAGGAACAACAATAGGAAGGAAACAGGCGAAAAAAGGGTCGAAACAGGAAAAACCAAGAATGAAGAAAAGAAAGAGAAAAAGCAAGGGCAGAGGAAAAGAAACTTGGGAAGGCAGGAAAGAAGCAAGGAACAAAGGGATGTATAGAGGGAAGGAGCAAGAAAGGAGGGAAGCAATGAAGAAACGGGTAAAGAGGGAAAGGAAAAAGGAATAGACATCGATGGAAAGAAGTCCATTCTCCTTTTAGCAGGCTACGACTGGATGCCTCATGTTCTTTTGTTTTTCTCGCTCAATTGTTTTCTTTCTTTATTTTACAAAAAGTTTTTCCTTTGAGCATCTTGTGAATGTATGCTAAATGAGCTTATGAGTTAACAAAATTCTTCATAATTTTGTGCAACTGTCCTTCATAAGGCGTCCTTCCTTTCTTGCCAGTTCTTTACTTTGGCAAAGTTTTTCATTTTGTCACTGATTTAAGTTATCAGTCCAATTTTATGTTTAAAGATAGCATATGCTTAGTGGTTGGAATCATTGTAAAATTTGTGCTTTTGAACATTAATATTTTAACAGATTTAAAAAATCTAGATTTGAATATTAATTTCTTTTTTTAGAGCTGCTACAATTATTATATGAGTGATGAAAGAAGCTGTGATTCTGAAGGAATTGATGATCAGTGCAGGTAGGAATATAACTCCTAAAATATAAAGCATTGCTCTTTTGGGGATCTCATAGCTTTATTTATAATTTATTTTATTAATTGTATCATTGATACTAAATCATATTACCAAATATTACACCGTTTTTTTCAAAACAAGAGGTTGTACTTGTTTTAGATATATAACTACAGATTTTTTTTATAGAAGAAAAATTGCGAATGATTTGTGGTGGTTTCATTTCCATTCACATTTCATTATTCAGATCTTCTTTAGCTGCCCATAATTTTACCAGAGTATGGACGTGGGTTCCTTTTGATAAATTTTAGGTTAACTCTGAACTTAGTGAAGAAATTTAATCCTTTATTTTAATTAAATAAGAAGTTAAAATTTTTGTTGACTGAAAGCATCTTTGTACAGCAATACGAAATTTTAATACACATTGCTCTATGAATCATATTGGGAGAGAAAAACCATGTGATTTACATTCAATCTCCTTAATTCTTTCTCTGTGGGCAGATGGCATTGTCTGTCCCAAGTTTATTGGGAGTGCTCTGAGAGGAACCCAGCCTGTCAGAACTGAACAACCCCCATTCTGATCCTTATTGTGTAAAATGGAATACTCGTTCTGCTTGTTTCGCATCAGTTCATGTAAAAGTTTTGAGGATTTTATAAAATCAGCTAATTCATCACGTGTAAAAGGACAATAATAAGGTGTTACCTTATTATATCACATCTTGTTCAGTCATTTCCCAATAGAAATTCTCAAGACATGGCCTGAGATTTCTTGAAAAATACCCGGGGTGTCTACTATTCGTGGGGCTTCCACATCATTTCCAGGAGTGATATTACATTGGATGGACCCAGAAAAAACCCACGTGGGATTGGGAACTTGGGGGAAGATTGGGAAGAATGGAAGTCTAGTCATCCAACTTTGTGATGTGACTCTGAACTTGTTTGTTACCACTTTTTTTCAGGGATTACTTTCCTTACTATCCCCTCAATTTTTAGGATAAAGGCCAGTTCTAGTCTAAGTCTCCCTTTGAAAATTTTCTTTTGAATTCTTCCAAGATTTTTTTGGAGGATGAATCTGAGAACAAATTATATTTTTCTTTGAGGATCTGCATATAAGTGGTAGGACCTTGATCTTCTTGTTAGGAGTGTAGGTTTTTATAATATTTTTAAAGAACCTTTTCCCCCTTAGTAGTTTTACTATTGTTTGTCTACTCATTTCCTTTTTTGTGATTTGTTTTTTACATATGTCTCCTGCTCTTGTTTTTTGGGTTCCAAACTTTTTGTGGTACCTGCTGGTGGTACTCTTGGTAGCTACTTTCAGGCTTACCTGCTTGCTTTCATGCAAGGTTTGGAGATGGAAATAGCCAGGGTGTGGAATGGTTTCCCTGATAGACTTTTTGGGGTGTATAGGTTATTTAGCTTTTCAGATGCCCCAAGAGGTGAGATGGATTTCTATGGTAACAGAATGGTTTTGGTGGCTGCTGTTGGAGGAGGGATCTTGCTGGAGGAGTTGGGCCCCCTGCTGGACTGCTCTGGAAACCAGCCGTCTCTGCTCCCAGGGGCTGCAGGTTGAGCAGCAGGGGGCGTCTGTCTGTGGCCAACCCAGCCGAGTCCTGCACCCAGTACCTGCTAAGCATCCTCTTTCTGACAAGTTTCTCAATCCTTAGTGAGAGTCCTGGAAACATTAGCTGCCGCTGACTCAGTTGCCTTGCAAGGTTAAGTGTGGGAAGTTCACAAATGGCTCTTTTGGTTGGTAATATCATTTTATCCTTTTCATTTATTTTTCCATTGAAGATTTAATTTGGGGCTGTATTTTAATGTTGTAAATAGGTTTCACTGGGAGAGACTGTATAAGTTCCTGCTGTTTCTCTGCAGTATTAATTGCAAGAATATGTTTAATTTGAAAGAATATATGTTGAGATATAACTTATTATCATATTGTTTTTTGTAATTAGCAAATTTTTTTTTCTTTTTAACATTTTTTCAATGTTTCTAAATAGAGAAAAAGAAAGATGCTTTCATGTTTTTGCTTTTTACATTTCAGATGGTGTGCAGAAGGTGGAAACATACTTTGTTGTGAGTTTTGTCACAATGCTTTTTGTAATCAATGCATTTGGCGCAATCTAGGGAAAAAAGAGGTATCAGAAGTGATGGATGAAACCTTTAAGTGGAGTTGTTATGTTTGCCAGCCTGAGCCTTTGTTGGATTTGATTGCCATATGTGACAGTGTATTTAAGAATTTATCCTACTTAAGGCAACAGTATAAAAAGATAAAGTTAGTAAGTGGAAAGGTTGAGAAGTCATGTGACCAACCAGAAAAATTTGAACATGGAGGTGGTGAAGAAACACATCAAGTATATGATTCTTCAGCTGAATCTGCAGCATGCTCTTTTTCAACACCACTGTTTCCAAAACTCTTGATTCCAAAGAAAAGATCATCGATTGATAACGTGGCCTTTTTGGAACAAACAGCCAATTATAAAGCAAAAACATTGAGAGAACAAGGGGAAAAAGTTGCAAAAGAAAAGTTGATTGACAAAGATTCCAGTTCAGATTCAGATGGAAAGTCAGTTACTTGCAGGAAGAATACTACAGTGAATAAAAGTTCAGCAGGAGCTGAGACTGATTTAAAACATGGCAGCACCCAAAAGAAAATTATATCTAAGGCAAAACGTCTTAAATGTATTAAAGCAAAACGAAAGAGAGAAGATGCCACTTCTGATTCAGAGAAGGACGATACAAAAAGTAAAGGCTCTAAGTTTTTCAAGGAAAAAATTATCAAGAAAGAGGAAGATGAAAATGTATTATCCTCTTTATCTGGTCTATGGGACAGTGACAAGTCTGAAATGGCTGTTTCAGAAAGTACTGATGCATCAGATACCAGATATTTTCAGTCAGGTATGTAAAAACTTTCTCTTTTTAGAAAAATTGAATTCTTTGTTTTTTTAAGGATGCCAATTTTAAATTATATTATTTAAAAAAGGAAACTGTGTCTTATCATGTCTGTTTTTACTTACAAGCCTTAGATCAAAAGAAATACATTGTTTAGGGAAAGTACATTTATTTTACATTGTCTCCCTTTTCTGACTTGAGGTGGTTGTTCTAAGTGATTTTCTTAGGGTTAATGCCTGAATATTCTGCAATATTTTCTCTCTCTGGTTTTCAGGGCATGCCTTTGTTAAATTTGATTTATTACCTCATAGCACTAGAATTTTGATCACATTTTTATTTTCCTCAAAAAACCCCACCAAAACCAACAAAACAACTATTTTAAAGCATAGTTTTTATTTTTCTCTTTAAATGTCTTAAAGATTTCATAAACAAAATTCAGCACTTGTATTTTGACTTTTTTATTAAAAACTATGAGATATATATTTTTAAGGTAATGAAATGAACACTCCATTTATTCCTGTCTTAGTAGAAGAGGAGGAGGATGATCCTGAACATAGGTATGTTTCATTCTTAAAATTTTATTTAATTGGAATAACTATGGTACAGTTGCTTTGGAAAAATGAAAACAAGAAATTTGCTAAAGGAAAAATTTTCCATGAAATGAGACTAAAGTTATTCAGGGATTTAAACAACCAAAAATCATCAATGGGAATTTTGAGTACATTTGTTAATTATTCATATTCATTAGCACAAATTTTGCATTAATTTTTGATATTAAGTAAAGTATCCACTTCCATGAGAAATATGTATTTGACTAAGGAAACATGTGGAAAGAAATGACATGTGGAAACTTTCATAACTAAGACAATAATGTTTCATTTAATTACATTTAATATAGAATGAACATGTATGTCTTTAAAATTAGGTTTTATGACATTGAATTAGGACATATTTGTACATTTGCTTCTGGAAAATATTTTAGGATTTTATAGTGCTTAATATCAGGACAGGTTTTACTCAGATAATACTCACTTTATTGTTCCTATTGTAAGCCTTTTATTCAAAAAGCACACATTAAAAGTAGATTAATTGGCATTTTAAGTTAATCATTTTCCTTTTAGAATTCACATATATAGATGGCCATAATATCCCATTTTAAAGAAAGATTTTAGTCTGTCTTTTAGTTGGAAATACTAGAGCAAGTAAAAGCACATATATTAACTACATGTATAAGACTACACATACAAGATGAATATTAATGATATTCACATTTTATTAAAAGTTATTCAATAAAAATTTCTTTTCTCTTCCATCTTCATTTTTCTCTACCAGTTTCCTTATGTTCCTTCAAATATTAGCTGAAGTCTTTTTTCAAGCTGCTTTCTTGCTCTTAATTTTCCCTCTGGGATGTCTCTATTTGCAGTTTACTCTATATGTAGCTTTCTTGTCATAGTTATGTGATGTTAATTGAATCCCTTCACGGTAGGTGTTTTTTGGAGGGGTGGGGGTCTAGAGGTTTGCTTTTAAGTTTTGCCTCCTTTTATATTTCCAGAATTTAGCATTCTTCCAGGCAAACAGCAAATGATTTCTTTGAACGCTAACGGCAGCATTAAAAAAAAACTAACAATAGTATTTTATTTTTCAAATACATGCAATGAAAGTTTTCAAGATAACCTCTTGGGAAAATTTGTGTTCCAAATTTTTCTTCCTTCCCACTTTTTTCTCCCACAAACTGCAAATGATCTGATATAGGTGAAACATGTGCAGTTCTTCTGAACATATTTTCACATATGTCATCCCATAGCAGTAGTTTAAAAATGCTTCTTTTTTATTACTTACTTTACTATCTTATTTTTAAGTAAAATATACAGTCATAAATTTGTTTCTTTTATAAATTTATTGTGCATTTAATTGTCTTGAGCTACTTTGGATTCATAATTAGACATAAACAGATATTTGGGAAACACATACATAAGCACACACACATATATTTGGGGAATTTGTTCTCAACTAGAGAAAATATTTTATTTTAAAGAATTGCTAAGGAGATGCTTTTAGAAGAAATCAAAGCCAACTTTTCCTGTGATGAAAGTGAAGAAACAGATGATAAAAATAATAATGAAAACAGTGATGAAACAAATAGAAGAAATAAAGGTGAGAAGCATCAGAAAGAGTTGCACATGCATATGTTCATTTCTTGATGAAGGTCAGTGTGCTTCGGGAAAATGCAAAATTAATATTAAATAGGTATAGTTTAGAAAATTGTTACAAGATTACCCAGTAAATAAATATCTAGTTTTTGAAAAGATGGAAACAGCGTGTGTGTGTGTGTGTGTGTGTGTGTGTGTGTGTGTGTGTGTGTGTGTGTGTGTGTGTGTGTGTGTGTGTGTGTGTGTGTGTGTGTGTGTGTGTGTGTGTGTGTGTGTGTGTGTGTGTGTGTGTGTGTGTGTGTGTGTGTGTGTGTGTGTGTGTGTGTGTGTGTGTGTGTGTGTGTGTGTGTGTGTGTGTGTGTGTGTGTGTGTGTGTGTGTGTGTGTGTGTGTGTGTGTGTGTGTGTGTGTGTGTGTGTGTGTGTGTGTGTGTGTGTGTGTGTGTGTGTGTGTGTGTGTGTGTGTGTGTGTGTGTGTGTGTGTGTGTGTGTGTGTGTGTGTGTGTGTGTGTGTGTGTGTGTGTGTGTGTGTGTGTGTGTGTGTGTGTGTGTGTGTGTGTGTGTGTGTGTGTGTGTGTGTGTGTGTGTGTGTGTGTGTGTGTGTGTGTGTGTGTGTGTGTGTGTGTGTGTGTGTGTGTGTGTGTGTGTGTGTGTGTGTGTGTGTGTGTGTGTGTGTGTGTGTGTGTGTGTGTGTGTGTGTGTGTGTGTGTGTGTGTGTGTGTGTGTGTGTGTGTGTGTGTGTGTGTGTGTGTGTGTGTGTGTGTGTGTGTGTGTGTGTGTGTGTGTGTGTGTGTGTGTGTGTGTGTGTGTGTGTGTGTGTGTGTGTGTGTGTGTGTGTGTGTGTGTGTGTGTGTGTGTGTGTGTGTGTGTGTGTGTGTGTGTGTGTGTGTGTGTGTGTGTGTGTGTGTGTGTGTGTGTGTGTGTGTGTGTGTGTGTGTGTGTGTGTGTGTGTGTGTGTGTGTGTGTGTGTGTGTGTGTGTGTGTGTGTGTGTGTGTGTGTGTGTGTGTGTGTGTGTGTGTGTGTGTGTGTGTGTGTGTGTGTGTGTGTGTGTGTGTGTGTGTGTGTGTGTGTGTGTGTGTGTGTGTGTGTGTGTGTGTGTGTGTGTGTGTGTGTGTGTGTGTGTGTGTGTGTGTGTGTGTGTGTGTGTGTGTGTGTGTGTGTGTGTGTGTGTGTGTGTGTGTGTGTGTGTGTGTGTGTGTGTGTGTGTGTGTGTGTGTGTGTGTGTGTGTGTGTGTGTGTGTGTGTGTGTGTGTGTGTGTGTGTGTGTGTGTGTGTGTGTGTGTGTGTGTGTGTGTGTGTGTGTGTGTGTGTGTGTGTGTGTGTGTGTGTGTGTGTGTGTGTGTGTGTGTGTGTGTGTGTGTGTGTGTGTGTGTGTGTGTGTGTGTGTGTGTGTGTGTGTGTGTGTGTGTGTGTGTGTGTGTGTGTGTGTGTGTGTGTGTGTGTGTGTGTGTGTGTGTGTGTGTGTGTGTGTGTGTGTGTGTGTGTGTGTGTGTGTGTGTGTGTGTGTGTGTGTGTGTGTGTGTGTGTGTGTGTGTGTGTGTGTGTGTGTGTGTGTGTGTGTGTGTGTGTGTGTGTGTGTGTGTGTGTGTGTGTGTGTGTGTGTGTGTGTGTGTGTGTGTGTGTGTGTGTGTGTGTGTGTGTGTGTGTGTGTGTGTGTGTGTGTGTGTGTGTGTGTGTGTGTGTGTGTGTGTGTGTGTGTGTGTGTGTGTGTGTGTGTGTGTGTGTGTGTGTGTGTGTGTGTGTGTGTGTGTGTGTGTGTGTGTGTGTGTGTGTGTGTGTGTGTGTGTGTGTGTGTGTGTGTGTGTGTGTGTGTGTGTGTGTGTGTGTGTGTGTGTGTGTGTGTGTGTGTGTGTGTGTGTGTGTGTGTGTGTGTGTGTGTGTGTGTGTGTGTGTGTGTGTGTGTGTGTGTGTGTGTGTGTGTGTGTGTGTGTGTGTGTGTGTGTGTGTGTGTGTGTGTGTGTGTGTGTGTGTGTGTGTGTGTGTGTGTGTGTGTGTGTGTGTGTGTGTGTGTGTGTGTGTGTGTGTGTGTGTTTACCAAGTGTTGTGGGCTGAAAACTGAGCAGATGCACTGAGGTCAGAGCACTTAAGGCCAATGACAATTGGACAGTTCTCTGTTAGTATGTGCTTGGAGAAAGAACAGCCCTGCCCACTATGCTGTGCAAGCTTGATCTGTTGTAGAGGAGATTGGGTGGAGTAACACGAGCCAGGGGTGGATGGAGTAAGAAAGTCAGAGTCGCTCCTGGCCAGATTCGTGTCGCCTTTTGCTCTCACTTCGTGTCGCCATTCCCTTCACGTCCACAAAGAATAAAGATCAAGGACTTTTGCTGATCCTGACTCGGGCTGATTCCACAGTCTCGAGGGAGCTAACGCGGTCGTTCCCACCAAGTAAATATAACAAGTACTTGGAAGTGAAGTTTAAGAAAAAGGGTCAAATGTGGCAGTTTAAGAATTATTGGTAACGTAGAAAGTCACTTTTGTTAACTGATAGAAGAAACAAGTTTGCTTAAGACAAGAATAAACGTATTTGACATGTATTGTCAACTAGATGACCATAATTGAGCATGTTTTAAAAGCCACTTTTCTATTTATTTCAAGGGAGCATCGAGAACTCAGATCATTCTACCTTTCAAGTACCTGATGTTATTGAAGATATACATGAGACTGAAAATGAACAGCCAAGAACGAGATAGTATAATAGTTTTCTAGTTCCTATTTCCATAATTTTGCAATGTTATTTTTAAAGAAATTAGTGTGTATTGTATTTTTCATATCCTTGTGACTATGGTAAATTGCCAGATATGTATAATTACCTACTTGAGTTCATGATTGCAGAGTGAGAGCAAAGGGTGATAAAATTGATTTCAAGTGTATCTCTACAAAATTTAATTCTTCTGCTAATACCCTTTGAATTAAAATTCTTTTTCTAAATTCTGGTAATTGCTTTGTTAAGGTAACTTTTTAAAGGAAAGCTTAGTTCTTTACATTATTTAGTGGAAGGATTTTTGAATTACCAATTTAACTTGATATAATATATTTATAAAAAGACTTTTAAAAAATAACTTTATATTGGCTATTGTTTTAAATAATTTTAGGAGGCAGTTTTTATTGATTTAAAATCTTTTGAATAAAAAATTCAAGTATCTTTTAATCAGTAAACATTTATGAAACACCTTTTATTTATCAGACACTTATCCTGACTACTAGGAATACAAAAAGAGGCAAAAGACAGCCTCTTCTCTCCCTGCTATCCATTTTGCTCTGCAGTGTTTTGTTGTCTTTGTTACGTTGAGTCATTTGCCTCAATTATCTATCTATCTATCTATCTATCTATCTATCTATCTATCTATCTATCTATCTATCTATCTATCTATCTATCTATCTATCTATCTATCTATCTATCTATCTATCTATCTATCTATCTATCTATCTATCTATCTATCTATCTATCTATCTATCTATCTATCTATCTATCTATCTATCTATCTATCTATCTATCTATCTATCTATCTATCTATCTATCTATCTATCTATCTATCTATCTATCTATCTATCTATCTATCTATCTATCTATCTATCTATCTATCTATCTATCTATCTATCTATCTATCTATCTATCTATCTATCTATCTATCTATCTATCTATCTATCTATCTATCTATCTATCTATCTATCTATCTATCTATCTATCTATCTATCTATCTATCTATCTATCTATCTATCTATCTATCTATCTATCTATCTATCTATCTATCTATCTATCTATCTATCTATCTATCTATCTATCTATCTATCTATCTATCTATCTATCTATCTATCTATCTATCTATCTATCTATCTATCTATCTATCTATCTATCTATCTATCTATCTATCTATCTATCTATCTATCTATCTATCTATCTATCTATCTATCTATCTATCTATCTATCTATCTATCTATCTATCTATCTATCTATCTATCTATCTATCTATCTATCTATCTATCTATCTATCTATCTATCTATCTATCTATCTATCTATCTATCTATCTATCTATCTATCTATCTATCTATCTATCTATCTATCTATCTATCTATCTATCTATCTATCTATCTATCTATCTATCTATCTATCTATCTATCTATCTATCTATCTATCTATCTATCTATCTATCTATCTATCTATCTATCTATCTATCTATCTATCTATCTATCTATCTATCTATCTATCTATCTATCTATCTATCTATCTATCTATCTATCTATCTATCTATCTATCTATCTATCTATCTATCTATCTATCTATCTATCTATCTATCTATCTATCTATCTATCTATCTATCTATCTATCTATCTATCTATCTATCTATCTATCTATCTATCTATCTATCTATCTATCTATCTATCTATCTATCTATCTATCTATCTATCTATCTATCTATCTATCTATCTATCTATCTATCTATCTATCTATCTATCTATCTATCTATCTATCTATCTATCTATCTATCTATCTATCTATCTATCTATCTATCTATCTATCTATCTATCTATCTATCTATCTATCTATCTATCTATCTATCTATCTATCTATCTATCTATCTATCTATCTATCTATCTATCTATCTATCTATCTATCTATCTATCTATCTATCTATCTATCTATCTATCTATCTATCTATCTATCTATCTATCTATCTATCTATCTATCTATCTATCTATCTATCTATCTATCTATCTATCTATCTATCTATCTATCTATCTATCTATCTATCTATCTATCTATCTATCTATCTATCTATCTATCTATCTATCTATCTATCTATCTATCTATCTATCTATCTATCTATCTATCTATCTATCTATCTATCTATCTATCTATCTATCTATCTATCTATCTATCTATCTATCTATCTATCTATCTATCTATCTATCTATCTATCTATCTATCTATCTATCTATCTATCTATCTATCTATCTATCTATCTATCTATCTATCTATCTATCTATCTATCTATCTATCTATCTATCTATCTATCTATCTATCTATCTATCTATCTATCTATCTATCTATCTATCTATCTATCTATCTATCTATCTATCTATCTATCTATCTATCTATCTATCTATCTATCTATCTATCTATCTATCTATCTATCTATCTATCTATCTATCTATCTATCTATCTATCTATCTATCTATCTATCTATCTATCTATCTATCTATCTATCTATCTATCTATCTATCTATCTATCTATCTATCTATCTATCTATCTATCTATCTATCTATCTATCTATCTATCTATCTATCTATCTATCTATCTATCTATCTATCTATCTATCTATCTATCTATCTATCTATCTATCTATCTATCTATCTATCTATCTATCTATCTATCTATCTATCTATCTATCTATCTATCTATCTATCTATCTATCTATCTATCTATCTATCTATCTATCTATCTATCTATCTATCTATCTATCTATCTATCTATCTATCTATCTATCTATCTATCTATCTATCTATCTATCTATCTATCTATCTATCTATCTATCTATCTATCTATCTATCTATCTATCTATCTATCTATCTATCTATCTATCTATCTATCTATCTTTTATTTTGCTGTTTTAAACAAGACAGTAATTGTTCTAGATGATAGATTAAGTTAATTTGTCCAAGATAAAATAGAATAAATGCATGCTTATGACCTGTTTAGATGCTTTTCTGTTGTTATTGTACGTCATATTACTTGGAAGCATTTGCCATTCTGAAAAGGCTTGTGTTCTAAATCGGCCCCTCCCTTCCCCTTATTTTGGTGATCCCCAAACTCAGTCTCTGCTCGACTGTCGTATCCACCAATATTGGGAGCCCACCAAAAACCAGCCGCAGATCACTTGGAGATGGCCAGGAAAGGTCTTTTTGCAGTGGGGCCGAGGAGGCCACCACCTCCAGGCCAGTGTCCACTCAGCAGACGGTCGTGGGATTGCAGTCTTCCAGGGTGGAGCTTCGGCAGGGAGGCCTCTACCACCGCTTAGCTGTTCTGCTTTGATTGTAAGTCAGTAGATCAGCAGGGAAGCGACACCAACCAAGTGTACTCCCAATGGCCAGGGTGTTACAAGACCTGCCTAGACCTAGCCAGCCCTGGGGGGGGGTGGGACTCAGCATGATCACAGTCCCCATAAAACCTCAGAGTGTAGCCCTTCTTCCCCAAGGCAGTCGTACTCCTGGAAAGCGGCCGCTCTTTGCAGCCTCTTTGCCGAGTCTGTCTGCCCCTTTCCTGTAGAGGAAGCTGAGGACATCCTTGCTCCTATGGTATTCCCAAAGGCAAAAGATCTGGGAATGCAGCCAACAATCAACTACCCAGCCAAGCCTGGCTGCATTGTCTTCCAGGGAAGGAGACCACCATTCCACGAAACAGGGGAATGGCACCTATGCCTAAGGAAAGAACCCGAGCTAAATCATATCTATACATAGAGGACTCAAGAGGAGCCGAAAAAGATAAAAGAAATCTCGAGCGCTCTCTTTCAGTTCCTGGCATACATAAAGAGCCCAGGTAGACTTGGGTTTTCCTGTCATCATCGTTGTAAAAAGGCATTAGAAGTGTGAAGAGGATTGTATCAGAAAAAGGGAGACGTGGAGGCAAAAAGAGCGAAATCACAACTCACCAAGAGGCAGAGGAAATTTATCCCATCTGAGGGAAGTCCCGGAGAGGGAGGGACATTTTATATTTACCATATAAAAAGGGGAAAACTATTCTCTCTACATCAGGCTATTTTTCCATGTCATCACAATCAAATGAGGCAGGAACCACACTTAGTCCACTCACCCAATGGACACAGGGAAAGAGCTCTTTGGACCTTTTCGGAAAAATCTCCTAGAGCTCTTTGACATTTCATTCTTCCCTCATTTGAAGAAATGAAGAAAATGAGACCAATTGAGTCCAATTAACTCACGGTTGGTAATGACAAGAGTAAAAACGTGCATTTCTTGGCCCCGTTTTAGATTTCCCGGTCTCCTTTGTCTGCCCTTCCCTTAGCAAAGGAGTAACATTTTGTTTTTGAGACCCACATTCATTTCTTCCATCAGAAGTGAGTGACAGCAGCAGGTCTCTATCCCTGGGTGAGACCCAAGCTGGGGCCTGAAGCCATGGGAGTGCGAATTGGAAGAGCAGGGATGTTGGTGGTCTTCGAAGTCACCCAATGGGGGAGGAGAGGACGGGGAGGAGAAGAAGGAGGAGGAGCTGGAGGCAGCTGAGATGGAGGGGCAATAAACAGGGCCAGCCTTGGGAAACTCTCCCCAGACAACACAGGCTCTCCGACAACTGCCCGCCCCGCAGGCGAGCGTGTTCTACAGCACAGCCAGAGCCCAGCTTAGCCCCACAGACCTCTAGGGGGGCTGTGAAGACCAAAGGAGAGCCTTTGGCCAGGGGGCCGGGACACAGTGGGTGTTCAAGAAACGCTTTCGAAGCCAAATGGCCCCCCTGCCCAACAGGGGCCCTGTTCTGGGTTGTTCGTCGGCCCTTCTCCAGGACACTTGCCCTCCGCACCTTTTATCCCCACCTCCTTTCCGTCCTTCCTGAAAGGGCAGCACCAGCCTGTAGGATGGGTCCAGTGGACAAGGCGGCACGGGGACGCTGTCTTCAGCAAGAGGGCACGCCGTCCCGGGGAAGCTGAGGCCGGCCCGCGCTCGGCCCCGGGGAGTGGGCCGCGGAGTCGCCGGACCGTGAAGGCGGGGCCTAGCAACAAACTCCGCCCAGCGTCCCAACGTGCCTCTGTTACATCATCAGCGTTGCCAGGCTACCAGAAGGAGCGCGGCCCAGGCGCTTTCCAGGCTCCCAGAGGCAAGCCAAGTGAAAGGAAGAAACGAAGGAGAGTCCCAGGGCGCTGGGAGACCCAGAAAAGGAAGGGCGAAGTAGGAAAGGAAACGAAGAAGTCCAACACACCCACGGGTGGGGCTTAAGAAAAGAAAGGAAAAACAAGACTCGAAGAAGAAAAGAATTACCATCGATTGGAAGAAAAAGGGAAAGGAAGTAAGGCGGGAACCAAAGAGCAATGAGAAAAGCAAGAGAGATAGGGGACAGGGATGGATGGGAAGGAACCAATGGAGCACAGAAGGTTAAAATCAAGGGGGAAAGGGTTGATGACAGAAAGCAGGAAGTCAAGAAGAAAGAACAAGAAGGAAAGAAAGGAGCAACAAAGGATAGAAAAAGGAAAGAAAGCAAGGGACGAGTAATGCCCCAGAAAGTGAATAAGGAACAACAATAGGAAGGAAACAGGCGAAAAAAGGGTCGAAACAGGAAAAACCAAGAATGAAGAAAAGAAAGAGAAAAAGCAAGGGCAGAGGAAAAGAAACTTGGGAAGGCAGGAAAGAAGCAAGGAACAAAGGGATGTATAGAGGGAAGGAGCAAGAAAGGAGGGAAGAGAAAGAGGAATAAATAACAAGGAAAAGAAGAATGGAGAAGAAAAGAGGAAGAAAGGAGGGAAGCAATGAAGAAACGGGTAAAGAGGGAAAGGAAAAAGGAATAGACATCGATGGAAAGAAGTCCATTCTCCTTTTAGCAGGCTACGACTGGATGCCTCATGTTCTTTTGTTTTTCTCGCTCAATTGTTTTCTTTCTTTATCTGACCTCTGCTTCTGCTAGGTCCAAGAGGTGTCCTTGATGGTCTCGTGGGGAGTACTGATCATGGACTAATTAGCGGGTTGTCTCATTCAATAAGTCAAACATTTCTATGGTGGATGTTCCAGATCACTTCCAATTTTGTCCAAAGGCTGTGTGTTTTCCAGGAAGATTCCTTTTTCCACTTTTGATGGCTGAGAGGACTCATTTTGGGGGTCTCATGCAACCCGGTGTTGGACTCACTTTTCGTAGCTTTTCCCTTTTCTGCTCTTGGCACTTGGAGTTTGGGTCTTCCTATCAGCACCATAGGAGTTTCTGGATCGTGTTCTTTTGTATTTCTCATTCATTTTTCCCCCTTTTCTTTGACACCTGGTTCTAGCAGTCAAGGCAGTTTTCCTTGATGGGGTCATATGAAATGCTACTCAGGTTCTTTTTGGGGGTTGAGTCCTTCAGTAGATCAACCCTTTCTAGGTGGTTGGTATTAGCTCGTTTTCAAAACAGAGTGCCTTTCCATTGAGTTATTTTACAGGAAAATCCCTCCTTTTCTCCTGTTAATCGCTTCTATCACTCTGTTAGTCATGACGTTGCCTTGGTATCCCCTTTGGACTGGGACATTTGGTCTTGCTGTCAGTAGAGTGGCGTTTTGTAGCCCAAAATTTTCCTTTTTTTCTCGCGGAAATCTTTTCATTTTCAAATCATCTGCATGCATCACTTTTCAACATTTGGAGCCTTTGAAAAGGCTTGTGTTCTAAATCGGCCCCTCCCTTCCCCTTATTTTGGTGATCCCCAAACTCAGTCTCTGCTCGACTGTCGTATCCACCAATATTGGGAGCCCACCAAAAACCAGCCGCAGATCACTTGGAGATGGCCAGGAAAGGTCTTTTTGCAGTGGGGCCGAGGAGGCCACCACCTCCAGGCCAGTGTCCACTCAGCAGACGGTCGTGGGATTGCAGTCTTCCAGGGTGGAGCTTCGGCAGGGAGGCCTCTACCACCGCTTAGCTGTTCTGCTTTGATTGTAAGTCAGTAGATCAGCAGGGAAGCGACACCAACCAAGTGTACTCCCAATGGCCAGGGTGTTACAAGACCTGCCTAGACCTAGCCAGCCCTGGGGGGGGGGTGGGACTCAGCATGATCACAGTCCCCATAAAACCTCAGAGTGTAGCCCTTCTTCCCCAAGGCAGTCGTACTCCTGGAAAGCGGCCGCTCTTTGCAGCCTCTTTGCCGAGTCTGTCTGCCCCTTTCCTGTAGAGGAAGCTGAGGACATCCTTGCTCCTATGGTATTCCCAAAGGCAAAAGATCTGGGAATGCAGCCAACAATCAACTACCCAGCCAAGCCTGGCTGCATTGTCTTCCAGGGAAGGAGACCACCATTCCACGAAACAGGGGAATGGCACCTATGCCTAAGGAAAGAACCCGAGCTAAATCATATCTATACATAGAGGACTCAAGAGGAGCCGAAAAAGATAAAAGAAATCTCGAGCGCTCTCTTTCAGTTCCTGGCATACATAAAGAGCCCAGGAAGACTTGGGTTTTCCTGTCATCATCGTTGTAAAAAGGCATTAGAAGTGTGAAGAGGATTGTATCAGAAAAAGGGAGACGTGGAGGCAAAAAGAGCGAAATCACAACTCACCAAGAGGCAGAGGAAATTTATCCCATCTGAGGGAAGTCCCGGAGAGGGAGGGACATTTTATATTTACCATATAAAAAGGGGAAAACTATTCTCTCTACATCAGGCTATTTTTCCATGTCATCACAATCAAATGAGGCAGGAACCACACTTAGTCCACTCACCCAATGGACACAGGGAAAGAGCTCTTTGGACCTTTTCGGAAAAATCTCCTAGAGCTCTTTGACATTTCATTCTTCCCTCATTTGAAGAAATGAAGAAAATGAGACCAATTGAGTCCAATTAACTCACGGTTGGTAATGACAAGAGTAAAAACGTGCATTTCTTGGCCCCGTTTTAGATTTCCCGGTCTCCTTTGTCTGCCCTTCCCTTAGCAAAGGAGTAACATTTTGTTTTTGAGACCCACATTCATTTCTTCCATCAGAAGTGAGTGACAGCAGCAGGTCTCTATCCCTGGGTGAGACCCAAGCTGGGGCCTGAAGCCATGGGAGTGCGAATTGGAAGAGCAGGGATGTTGGTGGTCTTCGAAGTCACCCAATGGGGGAGGAGAGGACGGGGAGGAGAAGAAGGAGGAGGAGCTGGAGGCAGCTGAGATGGAGGGGCAATAAACAGGGCCAGCCTTGGGAAACTCTCCCCAGACAACACAGGCTCTCCGACAACTGCCCGCCCCGCAGGCGAGCGTGTTCTACAGCACAGCCAGAGCCCAGCTTAGCCCCACAGACCTCTAGGGGGGCTGTGAAGACCAAAGGAGAGCCTTTGGCCAGGGGGCCGGGACACAGTGGGTGTTCAAGAAACGCTTTCGAAGCCAAATGGCCCCCCTGCCCAACAGGGGCCCTGTTCTGGGTTGTTCGTCGGCCCTTCTCCAGGACACTTGCCCTCCGCACCTTTTATCCCCACCTCCTTTCCGTCCTTCCTGAAAGGGCAGCACCAGCCTGTAGGATGGGTCCAGTGGACAAGGCGGCACGGGGACGCTGTCTTCAGCAAGAGGGCACGCCGTCCCGGGGAAGCTGAGGCCGGCCCGCGCTCGGCCCCGGGGAGTGGGCCGCGGAGTCGCCGGACCGTGAAGGCGGGGCCTTCGAATGTCCAGCTCCCCGGCGCAAACTCCGCCCCACGTGCAAGCGAGCCGTTGGGACGTCGTGGAGCGTTGCCAGGCGACTCTCTAGCCCCTGCGCTACGCCCAGCTGTCTCGCGGAAAGCTGAGAAGGCAGCGCGCCTGCGCCTTCGAGCGCGGGGCCAGGGGGCGGTGGCCCAAGGGATGGCTGCCCGCGACTCCAGTTCCTCGACCGTGAAGGCGGGGCCTAGCAACAAACTCCGCCCAGCGTCCCAACGTGCCTCTGTTACATCATCAGCGTTGCCAGGCTACCAGAAGGAGCGCGGCCCAGGCGCTTTCCAGGCTCCCAGAGGCAAGCCAGGAAAGTCCCAGGGCGCTGGGAGACCCAGAAAAGGAAGGGCGAAGTAGGAAAGGAAACGAAGAAGTCCAACACACCCACGGGTGGGGCTTAAGAAAAGAAAGGAAAAACAAGACTCGAAGAAGAAAAGAATTACCATCGATTGGAAGAAAAAGGGAAAGGAAGTAAGGCGGGAACCAAAGAGCAATGAGAAAAGCAAGAGAGATAGGGGACAGGGATGGATGGGAAGGAACCAATGGAGCACAGAAGGTTAAAATCAAGGGGGAAAGGGTTGATGACAGAAAGCAGGAAGTCAAGAAGAAAGAACAAGAAGGAAAGAAAGGAGCAACAAAGGATAGAAAAAGGAAAGAAAGCAAGGGACGAGTAATGCCCCAGAAAGTGAATAAGGAACAACAATAGGAAGGAAACAGGCGAAAAAAGGGTCGAAACAGGAAAAACCAAGAATGAAGAAAAGAAAGAGAAAAAGCAAGGGCAGAGGAAAAGAAACTTGGGAAGGCAGGAAAGAAGCAAGGAACAAAGGGATGTATAGAGGGAAGGAGCAAGAAAGGAGGGAAGAGAAAGAGGAATAAATAACAAGGAAAAGAAGAATGGAGAAGAAAAGAGGAAGAAAGGAGGGAAGCAATGAAGAAACGGGTAAAGAGGGAAAGGAAAAAGGAATAGACATCGATGGAAAGAAGTCCATTCTCCTTTTAGCAGGCTACGACTGGATGCCTCATGTTCTTTTGTTTTTCTCGCTCAATTGTTTTCTTTCTTTATCTGACCTCTGCTTCTGCTAGGTCCAAGAGGTGTCCTTGATGGTCTCGTGGGGAGTACTGATCATGGACTAATTAGCGGGTTGTCTCATTCAATAAGTCAAACATTTCTATGGTGGATGTTCCAGATCACTTCCAATTTTGTCCAAAGGCTGTGTGTTTTCCAGGAAGATTCCTTTTTCCACTTTTGATGGCTGAGAGGACTCATTTTGGGGGTCTCATGCAACCCGGTGTTGGACTCACTTTTCGTAGCTTTTCCCTTTTCTGCTCTTGGCACTTGGAGTTTGGGTCTTCCTATCAGCACCATAGGAGTTTCTGGATCGTGTTCTTTTGTATTTCTCATTCATTTTTCCCCCTTTTCTTTGACACCTGGTTCTAGCAGTCAAGGCAGTTTTCCTTGATGGGGTCATATGAAATGCTACTCAGGTTCTTTTTGGGGGTTGAGTCCTTCAGTAGATCAACCCTTTCTAGGTGGTTGGTATTAGCTCGTTTTCAAAACAGAGTGCCTTTCCATTGAGTTATTTTACAGGAAAATCCCTCCTTTTCTCCTGTTAATCGCTTCTATCACTCTGTTAGTCATGACGTTGCCTTGGTATCCCCTTTGGACTGGGACATTTGGTCTTGCTGTCAGTAGAGTGGCGTTTTGTAGCCCAAAATTTTCCTTTTTTTCTCGCGGAAATCTTTTCATTTTCAAATCATCTGCATGCATCACTTTTCAACATTTGGAGCCTTTGAAAAGGCTTGTGTTCTAAATCGGCCCCTCCCTTCCCCTTATTTTGGTGATCCCCAAACTCAGTCTCTGCTCGACTGTCGTATCCACCAATATTGGGAGCCCACCAAAAACCAGCCGCAGATCACTTGGAGATGGCCAGGAAAGGTCTTTTTGCAGTGGGGCCGAGGAGGCCACCACCTCCAGGCCAGTGTCCACTCAGCAGACGGTCGTGGGATTGCAGTCTTCCAGGGTGGAGCTTCGGCAGGGAGGCCTCTACCACCGCTTAGCTGTTCTGCTTTGATTGTAAGTCAGTAGATCAGCAGGGAAGCGACACCAACCAAGTGTACTCCCAATGGCCAGGGTGTTACAAGACCTGCCTAGACCTAGCCAGCCCTGGGGGGGGGGTGGGACTCAGCATGATCACAGTCCCCATAAAACCTCAGAGTGTAGCCCTTCTTCCCCAAGGCAGTCGTACTCCTGGAAAGCGGCCGCTCTTTGCAGCCTCTTTGCCGAGTCTGTCTGCCCCTTTCCTGTAGAGGAAGCTGAGGACATCCTTGCTCCTATGGTATTCCCAAAGGCAAAAGATCTGGGAATGCAGCCAACAATCAACTACCCAGCCAAGCCTGGCTGCATTGTCTTCCAGGGAAGGAGACCACCATTCCACGAAACAGGGGAATGGCACCTATGCCTAAGGAAAGAACCCGAGCTAAATCATATCTATACATAGAGGACTCAAGAGGAGCCGAAAAAGATAAAAGAAATCTCGAGCGCTCTCTTTCAGTTCCTGGCATACATAAAGAGCCCAGGTAGACTTGGGTTTTCCTGTCATCATCGTTGTAAAAAGGCATTAGAAGTGTGAAGAGGATTGTATCAGAAAAAGGGAGACGTGGAGGCAAAAAGAGCGAAATCACAACTCACCAAGAGGCAGAGGAAATTTATCCCATCTGAGGGAAGTCCCGGAGAGGGAGGGACATTTTATATTTACCATATAAAAAGGGGAAAACTATTCTCTCTACATCAGGCTATTTTTCCATGTCATCACAATCAAATGAGGCAGGAACCACACTTAGTCCACTCACCCAATGGACACAGGGAAAGAGCTCTTTGGACCTTTTCGGAAAAATCTCCTAGAGCTCTTTGACATTTCATTCTTCCCTCATTTGAAGAAATGAAGAAAATGAGACCAATTGAGTCCAATTAACTCACGGTTGGTAATGACAAGAGTAAAAACGTGCATTTCTTGGCCCCGTTTTAGATTTCCCGGTCTCCTTTGTCTGCCCTTCCCTTAGCAAAGGAGTAACATTTTGTTTTTGAGACCCACATTCATTTCTTCCATCAGAAGTGAGTGACAGCAGCAGGTCTCTATCCCTGGGTGAGACCCAAGCTGGGGCCTGAAGCCATGGGAGTGCGAATTGGAAGAGCAGGGATGTTGGTGGTCTTCGAAGTCACCCAATGGGGGAGGAGAGGACGGGGAGGAGAAGAAGGAGGAGGAGCTGGAGGCAGCTGAGATGGAGGGGCAATAAACAGGGCCAGCCTTGGGAAACTCTCCCCAGACAACACAGGCTCTCCGACAACTGCCCGCCCCGCAGGCGAGCGTGTTCTACAGCACAGCCAGAGCCCAGCTTAGCCCCACAGACCTCTAGGGGGGCTGTGAAGACCAAAGGAGAGCCTTTGGCCAGGGGGCCGGGACACAGTGGGTGTTCAAGAAACGCTTTCGAAGCCAAATGGCCCCCCTGCCCAACAGGGGCCCTGTTCTGGGTTGTTCGTCGGCCCTTCTCCAGGACACTTGCCCTCCGCACCTTTTATCCCCACCTCCTTTCCGTCCTTCCTGAAAGGGCAGCACCAGCCTGTAGGATGGGTCCAGTGGACAAGGCGGCACGGGGACGCTGTCTTCAGCAAGAGGGCACGCCGTCCCGGGGAAGCTGAGGCCGGCCCGCGCTCGGCCCCGGGGAGTGGGCCGCGGAGTCGCCGGACCGTGAAGGCGGGGCCTTCGAATGTCCAGCTCCCCGGCGCAAACTCCGCCCCACGTGCAAGCGAGCCGTTGGGACGTCGTGGAGCGTTGCCAGGCGACTCTCTAGCCCCTGCGCTACGCCCAGCTGTCTCGCGGAAAGCTGAGAAGGCAGCGCGCCTGCGCCTTCGAGCGCGGGGCCAGGGGGCGGTGGCCCAAGGGATGGCTGCCCGCGACTCCAGTTCCTCGACCGTGAAGGCGGGGCCTAGCAACAAACTCCGCCCAGCGTCCCAACGTGCCTCTGTTACATCATCAGCGTTGCCAGGCTACCAGAAGGAGCGCGGCCCAGGCGCTTTCCAGGCTCCCAGAGGCAAGCCAAGTGAAAGGAAGAAACGAAGGAGAGTCCCAGGGCGCTGGGAGACCCAGAAAAGGAAGGGCGAAGTAGGAAAGGAAACGAAGAAGTCCAACACACCCACGGGTGGGGCTTAAGAAAAGAAAGGAAAAACAAGACTCGAAGAAGAAAAGAATTACCATCGATTGGAAGAAAAAGGGAAAGGAAGTAAGGCGGGAACCAAAGAGCAATGAGAAAAGCAAGAGAGATAGGGGACAGGGATGGATGGGAAGGAACCAATGGAGCACAGAAGGTTAAAATCAAGGGGGAAAGGGTTGATGACAGAAAGCAGGAAGTCAAGAAGAAAGAACAAGAAGGAAAGAAAGGAGCAACAAAGGATAGAAAAAGGAAAGAAAGCAAGGGACGAGTAATGCCCCAGAAAGTGAATAAGGAACAACAATAGGAAGGAAACAGGCGAAAAAAGGGTCGAAACAGGAAAAACCAAGAATGAAGAAAAGAAAGAGAAAAAGCAAGGGCAGAGGAAAAGAAACTTGGGAAGGCAGGAAAGAAGCAAGGAACAAAGGGATGTATAGAGGGAAGGAGCAAGAAAGGAGGGAAGAGAAAGAGGAATAAATAACAAGGAAAAGAAGAATGGAGAAGAAAAGAGGAAGAAAGGAGGGAAGCAATGAAGAAACGGGTAAAGAGGGAAAGGAAAAAGGAATAGACATCGATGGAAAGAAGTCCATTCTCCTTTTAGCAGGCTACGACTGGATGCCTCATGTTCTTTTGTTTTTCTCGCTCAATTGTTTTCTTTCTTTATCTGACCTCTGCTTCTGCTAGGTCCAAGAGGTGTCCTTGATGGTCTCGTGGGGAGTACTGATCATGGACTAATTAGCGGGTTGTCTCATTCAATAAGTCAAACATTTCTATGGTGGATGTTCCAGATCACTTCCAATTTTGTCCAAAGGCTGTGTGTTTTCCAGGAAGATTCCTTTTTCCACTTTTGATGGCTGAGAGGACTCATTTTGGGGGTCTCATGCAACCCGGTGTTGGACTCACTTTTCGTAGCTTTTCCCTTTTCTGCTCTTGGCACTTGGAGTTTGGGTCTTCCTATCAGCACCATAGGAGTTTCTGGATCGTGTTCTTTTGTATTTCTCATTCATTTTTCCCCCTTTTCTTTGACACCTGGTTCTAGCAGTCAAGGCAGTTTTCCTTGATGGGGTCATATGAAATGCTACTCAGGTTCTTTTTGGGGGTTGAGTCCTTCAGTAGATCAACCCTTTCTAGGTGGTTGGTATTAGCTCGTTTTCAAAACAGAGTGCCTTTCCATTGAGTTATTTTACAGGAAAATCCCTCCTTTTCTCCTGTTAATCGCTTCTATCACTCTGTTAGTCATGACGTTGCCTTGGTATCCCCTTTGGACTGGGACATTTGGTCTTGCTGTCAGTAGAGTGGCGTTTTGTAGCCCAAAATTTTCCTTTTTTTCTCGCGGAAATCTTTTCATTTTCAAATCATCTGCATGCATCACTTTTCAACATTTGGAGCCTTTGAAAAGGCTTGTGTTCTAAATCGGCCCCTCCCTTCCCCTTATTTTGGTGATCCCCAAACTCAGTCTCTGCTCGACTGTCGTATCCACCAATATTGGGAGCCCACCAAAAACCAGCCGCAGATCACTTGGAGATGGCCAGGAAAGGTCTTTTTGCAGTGGGGCCGAGGAGGCCACCACCTCCAGGCCAGTGTCCACTCAGCAGACGGTCGTGGGATTGCAGTCTTCCAGGGTGGAGCTTCGGCAGGGAGGCCTCTACCACCGCTTAGCTGTTCTGCTTTGATTGTAAGTCAGTAGATCAGCAGGGAAGCGACACCAACCAAGTGTACTCCCAATGGCCAGGGTGTTACAAGACCTGCCTAGACCTAGCCAGCCCTGGGGGGGGGGTGGGACTCAGCATGATCACAGTCCCCATAAAACCTCAGAGTGTAGCCCTTCTTCCCCAAGGCAGTCGTACTCCTGGAAAGCGGCCGCTCTTTGCAGCCTCTTTGCCGAGTCTGTCTGCCCCTTTCCTGTAGAGGAAGCTGAGGACATCCTTGCTCCTATGGTATTCCCAAAGGCAAAAGATCTGGGAATGCAGCCAACAATCAACTACCCAGCCAAGCCTGGCTGCATTGTCTTCCAGGGAAGGAGACCACCATTCCACGAAACAGGGGAATGGCACCTATGCCTAAGGAAAGAACCCGAGCTAAATCATATCTATACATAGAGGACTCAAGAGGAGCCGAAAAAGATAAAAGAAATCTCGAGCGCTCTCTTTCAGTTCCTGGCATACATAAAGAGCCCAGGAAGACTTGGGTTTTCCTGTCATCATCGTTGTAAAAAGGCATTAGAAGTGTGAAGAGGATTGTATCAGAAAAAGGGAGACGTGGAGGCAAAAAGAGCGAAATCACAACTCACCAAGAGGCAGAGGAAATTTATCCCATCTGAGGGAAGTCCCGGAGAGGGAGGGACATTTTATATTTACCATATAAAAAGGGGAAAACTATTCTCTCTACATCAGGCTATTTTTCCATGTCATCACAATCAAATGAGGCAGGAACCACACTTAGTCCACTCACCCAATGGACACAGGGAAAGAGCTCTTTGGACCTTTTCGGAAAAATCTCCTAGAGCTCTTTGACATTTCATTCTTCCCTCATTTGAAGAAATGAAGAAAATGAGACCAATTGAGTCCAATTAACTCACGGTTGGTAATGACAAGAGTAAAAACGTGCATTTCTTGGCCCCGTTTTAGATTTCCCGGTCTCCTTTGTCTGCCCTTCCCTTAGCAAAGGAGTAACATTTTGTTTTTGAGACCCACATTCATTTCTTCCATCAGAAGTGAGTGACAGCAGCAGGTCTCTATCCCTGGGTGAGACCCAAGCTGGGGCCTGAAGCCATGGGAGTGCGAATTGGAAGAGCAGGGATGTTGGTGGTCTTCGAAGTCACCCAATGGGGGAGGAGAGGACGGGGAGGAGAAGAAGGAGGAGGAGCTGGAGGCAGCTGAGATGGAGGGGCAATAAACAGGGCCATCCTTGGGAAACTCTCCCCAGACAACACAGGCTCTCCGACAACTGCCCGCCCCGCAGGCGAGCGTGTTCTACAGCACAGCCAGAGCCCAGCTTAGCCCCACAGACCTCTAGGGGGGCTGTGAAGACCAAAGGAGAGCCTTTGGCCAGGGGGCCGGGACACAGTGGGTGTTCAAGAAACGCTTTCGAAGCCAAATGGCCCCCCTGCCCAACAGGGGCCCTGTTCTGGGTTGTTCGTCGGCCCTTCTCCAGGACACTTGCCCTCCGCACCTTTTATCCCCACCTCCTTTCCGTCCTTCCTGAAAGGGCAGCACCAGCCTGTAGGATGGGTCCAGTGGACAAGGCGGCACGGGGACGCTGTCTTCAGCAAGAGGGCACGCCGTCCCGGGGAAGCTGAGGCCGGCCCGCGCTCGGCCCCGGGGAGTGGGCCGCGGAGTCGCCGGACCGTGAAGGCGGGGCCTTCGAATGTCCAGCTCCCCGGCGCAAACTCCGCCCCACGTGCAAGCGAGCCGTTGGGACGTCGTGGAGCGTTGCCAGGCGACTCTCTAGCCCCTGCGCTACGCCCAGCTGTCTCGCGGAAAGCTGAGAAGGCAGCGCGCCTGCGCCTTCGAGCGCGGGGCCAGGGGGCGGTGGCCCAAGGGATGGCTGCCCGCGACTCCAGTTCCTCGACCGTGAAGGCGGGGCCTAGCAACAAACTCCGCCCAGCGTCCCAACGTGCCTCTGTTACATCATCAGCGTTGCCAGGCTACCAGAAGGAGCGCGGCCCAGGCGCTTTCCAGGCTCCCAGAGGCAAGCCAAGTGAAAGGAAGAAACGAAGGAGAGTCCCAGGGCGCTGGGAGACCCAGAAAAGGAAGGGCGAAGTAGGAAAGGAAACGAAGAAGTCCAACACACCCACGGGTGGGGCTTAAGAAAAGAAAGGAAAAACAAGACTCGAAGAAGAAAAGAATTACCATCGATTGGAAGAAAAAGGGAAAGGAAGTAAGGCGGGAACCAAAGAGCAATGAGAAAAGCAAGAGAGATAGGGGACAGGGATGGATGGGAAGGAACCAATGGAGCACAGAAGGTTAAAATCAAGGGGGAAAGGGTTGATGACAGAAAGCAGGAAGTCAAGAAGAAAGAACAAGAAGGAAAGAAAGGAGCAACAAAGGATAGAAAAAGGAAAGAAAGCAAGGGACGAGTAATGCCCCAGAAAGTGAATAAGGAACAACAATAGGAAGGAAACAGGCGAAAAAAGGGTCGAAACAGGAAAAACCAAGAATGAAGAAAAGAAAGAGAAAAAGCAAGGGCAGAGGAAAAGAAACTTGGGAAGGCAGGAAAGAAGCAAGGAACAAAGGGATGTATAGAGGGAAGGAGCAAGAAAGGAGGGAAGAGAAAGAGGAATAAATAACAAGGAAAAGAAGAATGGAGAAGAAAAGAGGAAGAAAGGAGGGAAGCAATGAAGAAACGGGTAAAGAGGGAAAGGAAAAAGGAATAGACATCGATGGAAAGAAGTCCATTCTCCTTTTAGCAGGCTACGACTGGATGCCTCATGTTCTTTTGTTTTTCTCGCTCAATTGTTTTCTTTCTTTATCTGACCTCTGCTTCTGCTAGGTCCAAGAGGTGTCCTTGATGGTCTCGTGGGGAGTACTGATCATGGACTAATTAGCGGGTTGTCTCATTCAATAAGTCAAACATTTCTATGGTGGATGTTCCAGATCACTTCCAATTTTGTCCAAAGGCTGTGTGTTTTCCAGGAAGATTCCTTTTTCCACTTTTGATGGCTGAGAGGACTCATTTTGGGGGTCTCATGCAACCCGGTGTTGGACTCACTTTTCGTAGCTTTTCCCTTTTCTGCTCTTGGCACTTGGAGTTTGGGTCTTCCTATCAGCACCATAGGAGTTTCTGGATCGTGTTCTTTTGTATTTCTCATTCATTTTTCCCCCTTTTCTTTGACACCTGGTTCTAGCAGTCAAGGCAGTTTTCCTTGATGGGGTCATATGAAATGCTACTCAGGTTCTTTTTGGGGGTTGAGTCCTTCAGTAGATCAACCCTTTCTAGGTGGTTGGTATTAGCTCGTTTTCAAAACAGAGTGCCTTTCCATTGAGTTATTTTACAGGAAAATCCCTCCTTTTCTCCTGTTAA
>NC_067404.1:1359127-1374868 GCF_016432865.1 Antechinus flavipes
ATCATCCTGCTATGCTGGTCATTTCTTACAGAAGGATAACATTCCATCACGTTAATTTACCACAACTTATTCAGCCATTCTCCAATGGATGGGCATCCCCCCTCAGTTTCCAGTTCCTTGTCACTACAAAAAGGGCTGCTACAAACCTTTTTGCACATATGAGTCCTTTTCCCTTTTTTATGATCTCCTTGGGATACAGGCTCCCTTTGGTCATAGTTCTAAATTGCTCTCCAGAATGGTTGGATCAATTTATAACTTAACCAACAATGTAAAAAAGAAATGTTAAAAATTATTTTTCCATGTAATTGGAAAAATATTAAGAAAATGGTTGTGGGACACAGGCTTATAAAGGTCTCTGAATGTCAAGCGGGGCAGATACAGAATAAATTAGGCAGAACCCAGAAAATAATACACATGATCACTATAACATGTAAATGAAAACGATAACTAAAAGGAATTTGAACTCTGAGTAACTGAAAAATCAATGGATGTCCCTAAGAACAGAAAATGAAATGTACCTCCCCTCTCAAAGTCGATTCATAAAAGATTAGTAGGCCAGACTATTGTATGCACTATCAGATCTATTTTATCAAACGTCCTTCTTTGGATTTGTTTTTCTTTGTCACAATGAAGTATTTAATCTTAAGAAATTAAAATAGTTGAAATAAATATGACTCAGACACAAAAGATATCAATAAAATAAAAATCTGGACAGGCTCTTCCTTATTCTTAGAGAGGGTGGCTTAAATCCCTTGGGCAATTTTCATTATAACATTGCTTCATAGGGGCACTAGGTGGCACAGTGGATAGAGCACCAGTCCTGGAGTCAGGAGACCTAAGTTCAAATATGATCTCAGACACTTAACACTTCCTGGCTGTGTGACCCTGGGCAAGTCACTTAACTCCAATTGCCTCAGCAAAACAAACAAACAAAAAACCATTATGGCTTCATTCTCACATTATGCATTGATGTTTTTTGTTTTCTTTTAAATTTCTGTTGGTATTACTTGTTTTTTACATCCACTTTATTTCCACGAACAAAGGATTTTTAAAAAGAGGAACACTAAACAACACATCAACCAAGTCTGACATTTTATGAGATGTTCCACATCCAAAGTCCTCCACTTTTGCAATGAAAGGAAAAAAAGTGAATTCTGATAACTCTTCTTTGGGGCCAAGCTTGATCAATAAAGTTTCACAGCATTTGTTCTTGATTTTTTTTAATAGTTGTTCTTTCAATTTTTATTGTTGTAACCATTGTGCATTGTTTTCCTGGTTCGGCTTATTTCATTTTGTATCAACTCATATGTCTTCCCATGTTTCCCTGTATTCTGTAATCATTACATTAGTCAATGAGCCTTTAGGGCTCAGGACCTAGCAATTTGTCTCAACTATTCTCTTTTCAAGACCCAACATTTTAAGAAGGGGACAATGATGGCCTCTGATTAGGGTCTCAGAAACACTCAAAGCAGACACCATAGCTACCCACTAGGATAGTCACGTTGACTCTTATTTCTGTGCTCCTCATAAAAGGAGGAGCTTCTAGCAGGGACCAGCAATCTGTGCTTGATTCTTAGCACAATGTTTGGCACAAAGTAAGTGTTTAATAACTCCTTCCCTCCCTCCTTTCTTTCACTCCCTCCTTCTTTCCTGCCTTCCTTTTTTCCCTTCCTCCCTTTCCTTCCTTCCATCCTTACTTTTCTTCCTTTCTTCCTACTTCCCTCCCTCTCTTCCTTTTCTTTTTTTCTTCCTCCCTCCCTCCTTCCTTTTCTTCCCTTCCTCCTTTTCTCTCTCCCTTCCTTCCTTCCTTCTTCCTTCAGAGAAATGGACCTAATCCAAGGGTTTATAATCTCAGCCACAAATGATAAACTGAAAAGGCTCTTCTTTGCCTCTTTGAGTTTAAGCCCCTGTTAACTAAACTACAAACAGCTCCTTTCCCCAAAACCACTGTTCCCTTCCACTTACTTCTCGCCTATTGGGAGAAGTGAAGAACAGGGAATACAATATGTGTGCAATAGAATACTAGAATTAGAAGACCTGAATTCAAATTCCATTTTTTGACATTTACTATATATGTGATCTTGAGCAATTATCTAAGCTTCCTGGACCTCAGTTTCCTCTAGGAAAAGATGACTTCTGAAGTCCCTTACTCTACTGACTTCACTTTGCTCTAAGTCATGTAAGTCTTATCATTCTTTTTATATTCTTCATATTCATGAGCATTTTTGCTTCCCATGCTATAGAAAATTTGGTGATGACTATGATGGTGTATAGGGCACCTTTCTTTTTATCATTAACATCTTTAGAGAATATGCTTAGCAGTGGGATTGCTAAGAGATCAAAGGATATGGACACTTAATAGCTTTCTTAACATAATTGCAAACTGCTTTACAGAATGGCTAGACCAATTCACAGCTCCATCAACATTGTAACAGTATACTGGTCTTTTTACAAACCCTACAACATAATAATAATCATAATGATAGCTAACATTTATATAGTACTTGGAAAAAGAAATGGCAACCCACTCCACTACCTTTGCCAAGAAAACCCCAAATGGGGTTAATGGAGAGTTAGACAGGACTAAAAACAAGGCACTTAACTATGTGTCAGCTAATGGCACCTTACAATTATTACCTCATTTAATCCTCACAACAATTCTAGGTACTAGGTGCTATTTATTATCCCCATTTTTTCTTTTTCTTTCTTTTTTATTATAGCTTTTTATTTAGAAGTTATATGCATGGGTAATTTTATAGCATTGACAGTTGCCAAACCTTTTGTTCCAATTTTTCCCTCCTTCCTCCCATTCCCTCCCCCCATGGCAAGTTGACCAATACATGTTAAATATGTTAAAGTATAAATTAAATACAATATAAGTATATATGTCCTAACAGTTATTTTGTTGTACAAAAAGAATCGGACTCTGAAATAGCATACAATTAGCCTGTGAAGGAAATCAAAAAATGCAGGTGGACAAAATTAGAGAGATTGGGAATTCTATGTAATGGTTCATAGTCATCTCCCAGAGTTCTTTCACTACGTATAGCTGGTTCAATTCATTACTGCTCTATTGGAACTAATTTGGTCCATCTCATTGCTGGAGATGGCCACGTCCATCAGAATTGTTATTATCCCCATTTTACAGATAAAGAAATTGAGGCAAACATAGGCTAAGTGACTTGCCCAAGGTCACACAACTAGTAAATCTGAGGCTGGATTTGAACTCAGATCTTCCTGATTCCAAGCCCAGTGCTTTATTCACTATGTCATCTAAGTATCATCATAATTTATGGTCTTTGCCAATTTTGGGGGTGTAAGGTAAAATCTCAGTTGTTTTGATTTCCATTTCTCTTATTATTAGTGATCTGGAGCAATGTTTCAAATGGGTATAAATAGTTTGCAATTCTCCTTGTGAAAGCTGCTTGTTCATATTCTTTAGCCATTGGAAAATCTAGTTTTATATACCTTTGTTAACTTCCTATAACTTCTTGGATAGAAGACATTTTACAGTAGAAATTCAGTGCACGAATGTTTGTGGCAGCCCTTCTTGTAGTGTCCAGAAACTGGAAACTGAGTGGATGCCCATCAATTGGAGAATGGCTGAATAAATTGTGGTATATGAATATTATGGAATATTATTGTTCGGTAAGAAATGACTAACAGGATGATTTCAGAAAGGCCTGGAGAGACTTAACACGAACTGATACTGAGTGAAATGAGCAGGGCCAGAAGATCATTATATACTTCAACAACAATACTATATGATGATCAATTCTGATGGACCTGGCCATCTTCAGCAATGAGATGAACCAAATCAGTTCCAATGGAGCAGTAATGAATTGAACCAGCAACACCCAGCGAAAGAACTCTGGGAGATGATTATGAACCATTACATAGAATTCCCAATCCCTATATTTTTGTCCATCTGCATTTTTGATTTCCTTCACGGGCTAATTGTATGCTATTTCAAAGTCCGATTCTTTTTGTACAGCAAAATAATTGTTAAGACATGTATGCTTATATTGTATTTAATTTATACTTTAACATATTTAACATGTATTGGTCAACTTGCCATCAGAGGGAGGGGATGGGGGGAAGGAGGGAAAAAATTGGGACAAAAGGTTTGGCAATTGTCAGTGCCTACAATTACCCATGCATATAACTTGTAAATAAAAAGCTATATTTTAAAAAAAGAAATAAATGAAATTCACATAAAAAAAAAGAAATTCAGTGCAAAGATTTTCCCCTGAATGTTTCTTTTTTTATCCTATGTTGATTTTGTTTTCACAAAAAGTTTTCAATTTTGTACAGCTTAAATCTTTTTTTTTCTTTTTAACAAATTGTTTGGTTAATAACTCTCCTCCTAATCATAGCTGTGAAAGATTACCAATCTTATACTCTTCTAAATTTTTATGGTTATAACCTTAAATTTTCAGGAATCATTTGTTGTGGACATCAGTGCATTTATACATCCCAGCCTTTCAAACCTGAAATGGCTTTCACCTTCATCCCCAAGGTTATCTTTTTTCTCTTTCTTCAAGCACCACCTCAGGAATCAGCATTTCCATCAAACCTTCCCTGATCATTCCTTTTTGAGTGAGCAATCAATCATTTGGCAAACATTTATTAAGTGCTTATTCATAATGTCAGATGATGTGCTAAGACCAGGGGAACAAAGGAAAATTGAAAAGCTTTGCTCTTGAGCAGCACACAATTTATAGAGAGAAGAGAGAACATAAATAAATCAGTCCCCACAAGATAAATACAAGGCAGAAGGTAGGTAGTTCTCAGGGAGAAGATACTAGCAGATTCTCCCAGAGGTGGCCTTTTTTAGAATTTGCTGGACTAACAAAGCTCCTGGTGAGTCCCTGAAGTTAGCAGTCATGGCATTAAGTTAAAATGAGACTAATACACTAATCACAAAGGTGACTGTGCTGATTTCTGGTATACTGTTGTAATGGAGAACTTTGGGGTACCTATGGGGAGAAGCAGAAGCAAAAAAGGGAAACTCAAAAAGGAAAGGAATATACTTTTATGGATTGTTGGAGGTGGAAAGATTCTTATTTAGTCTTTAGCTATTATTTGCTTTAAAAACCTTCACTATCTCCCTAACACCTAACAAGTAAGATTTATATTTCTGCTGCACATTCGAGAACTGCTACGTGGAGCCATTTGCCTCCCCCCACTTCAGTCCTCATCTCAAGACCCAGCCAACTGTTTTTTGACCAACTGTTGCCAATGGGTCATAGCAAAGGGAGCACCTGCCAGACCACTAGTCCTACTGCCAGCCCCACTCTTCCAAATAGCAAAGGGAGGAGGGGGAACACAACTCCTGTAAAGCAAGGATTGGCCAACTATTTCCATCATAGTCTTCCATAGGACAGGGAAGCCAGTTGAGTTGAAGAAAGCATCAAGTAATCCTGAGTAAGAGTCAACCTCCCACAAACACCTTGTCACTATCTCCCTTCAGACCTTAGGGCAGGTTGCCCAGGACCTTGACTCTAAAAGCCTTGGAAACTAACAAGGCTACCAGCACAGTTACCGGGAACCATTCAAACTGGAGGTAAGCCTAGCAGCTACTATAAAAGCAAGTATTTCAGCTACAGTTCCTGAACACCCAGGGAACAAAAAGGTCTCATCATCAAGCCTTTGGTACTGTCAAATAATTAGATATCAGAAAATGATATAATTTTTGCCATTTATATAAATGACTGCTTTTCCTCTGTTTCTTGGGGACCTTGGGACCTTTCCATTTGATGTACAGCTGAAGTCTTCTATATGAAATGACTCCTCCATTAGAATATAAATTTCTTCACTGCCTTTTAAAAATGTTATTTTTTATTTTATGTTATTAGCCCAGTGCCTTGCATGTTGTAAACACTTAATGAACGTTTTTAAAAATTTATTTCCTTTCATTCATCTCCAACCACTTTCATATCTAATTTATCCTATAGGTGACTACTAAAATAATCTTCCTGATGCTCAGTTTTACCATATCATTCCCCTGCTCAAATACATTTGTTTGTTCCCTTTTGTATCTAAGACAAAATACAAATGTGTTAGTCTGGTTTTTAAAGAACTCTCCATTACCTGGCTCTAACCTATCTTTCCAGCCTTATTTAACTTCCTTTCACAAATCCCAGGTTCTGGTTAAACTAGACCATTAGCTATTCTGGGAATTCTAAGCTTCATCTTCAGACTTGGCATTTGTCCAAACTATTTCCTATGCTTAGTATGCTCTCATTTTTCCCCATCAGAGTCTTTTACTTCTTTCCCGACTCAGCTAAAGTGCCATCGCGTCCATGATGTCAATATGGAGCCCCCACTCTGTCCAGTGGTTTCTGCTCACTTCCACTTCAGATTTTCCTAGAATTCTCTGTATGTTCTTCTTTCCTTGAATCGTATTCTAATTGGGTTCCCTAACACTCTCCACCCCCTGGATCAATCTTACACTCCTTTAGGCCAGAGGCTATTTTATTTATGTCATTATTTTTCCAATGTCAGATTACCTAGTAGATGTTTGTGTATTAAGTAAGCAGCTTGTTAAAGTTAATTATACAATATCAGAACTGAAATAGATGTTTCCTCTTTATTTCATAGATGAACAAGATGTTTCCTCTTTATTTCATAGATGAATAAAATGAAGCTCACAGGGGTCTTCAAACCACACCGGTGGGCCAGATGTCGTAGCTGAGGATTATTATCCCTCTCACCTAGGGCTATGAAGTTTCTTTATTTAAAGGCCCACAAAACAAAGTTTTTGTTTTTACTATAATCTGGCCCTCCAACAATCTGAGGGACAGTGAACTGGCCCCCTATTTAAAAAGTTTGAGGACCCTTGCAAAGTCTAACCAGTCAAGTGATTTGCCTTCCCACTCTCTGATTACCTCTCTCTTCCCCCATCAGTTGCTATCAGAGTCAGGACAAAACTTGTTTCTTGTGGTTTCTATGTAGCACCAGAATAACTCTGCAGATAATGAAGCATGGCCTCCATCATCTCTTGGGTGGGTTCGTCCTGTGCCTTCTGCTGCCTTTCTATACAAAGACAGCAGCCCAAGGGCCCAGCCTCAGTCCTTCTGATGTGGAAGTGAATGGGCAAAAGTTGCACCAGCTCAGGATGGAGACCAAGTACCTGCACAGTCACTGAACAGAGGACAGGAACAGATGTGCTTTCCTCTGCCTAGCAACAGGCCTTAGCTATATTAGGCCCTCAATATTTATTAAATAAATCAATTAAGAAATGACAAATGGATCTGGAATTGTAAGTCACTGATAGAAGTTTCTTTAAAAAGAATGAAAATTTTTTTCTTGCCTTTCTTCCTTTGAAAATATGCCAAAAATCCTGCTGGGTTGATTAATTGCCCTATTCTAATAATTTAGTTCATCTTTTTTCTTGCAATCTCAACTAGGAAAAACATTTAGTGGTAAAAACAATTCTCTCCCCATTAAAATCTTCCCTTTTTTGTAATAGAGTTAACCCAGAGTTCTCAAAGGCTATGCTAATGCAGTCTAAATTCTGAAGGACCCTATGAAGATAGAAAGGCTGCAAGAAGAGACCCCCATGAACTTTCCATCTGTTTTCAGGGGACCAGTGTAGTTGTGGAAAAATTCAGTACCCAAAGAAGGGCCACCTTAGTCATGATATGAACATCACAACCATGGCAACTCCTGAAGACCCTCTTTCATGGGGGAAATTCTTCATCTTTTTTGTGTATAATTGACCCCTTTGGCAATCTGGTAAAACCAGCAGACCCCTTCTCAGAACCATGTTTTTAAATGCATAAAATTAGATGCACAGAATTAAAAAGGAAACAGATTATACTGAAATGTAGTTATTAATTTTTTTAAGTTCACAGACTTCAAGTTGAGGACCCCTGCATTTAGTGGCTGCAATATGCATTTGTCTTTACATTCTCTGGATCACTTGGCCTAACTCCTTCATTTTCACTTGGCCTAACTCCTTTATTTTAAAAGCTGAAGCCTAGATTAGTTAATTGACTCTTCCTAAGCCACACAGATTTAAATCTAAATCCCCCGATTTCACCTCCAATATTCCAATATCTACCTAATAAAATCATGAATCCTTGAAATGAACATTTCTTTGAGCTTTAGTTTCTTCACCTGTAAAATGGTGGTACCGATCCTTCACAGAATTTTTGTTAGGAAAGTACTTTGTAAGTGGTAAAATGTTACAGAAATAACACTTATTGCAAATCTGATCATTTGCCTGGATGGAAAAAGGACACAGCAGGAACTTTTCACAAAAAAGGAAGGGTTAGCAAAAAAAAACAAAAAGCAAAAACAAACAAACAAAAAAACCCCACATTTCATTATGAGGAGTGGAAACATTCCTTCCACCAGCTGGTGACACATGGAATTTTTGATGGATACTCTCAAGATGAAGTACCATAAATCCCTTAACCTGTTATACAAAGTCTTCTATAATTTGATTCTAACTTACCTTTCCAATCTTATTTCACACTATTTCCCTTCATACATGCTGCCTTATAGACAAAGATAGGATTGTGCTATGATCCTTGCTCTCCTCCAGCCTCTCACTCTCTTCCATGTATTCACACAGACTGTCCCCCTGTATTTGGAAGGTTCTAGCTGCTCATTTTCACTTGCTGTTCCTTCAAGGGCCAGATCAGCCACTACCTAAATAAAGAATTTTACCTGGATCTCTCTCTTGTTCCATTACATTTTGCTTTGTACTGTACTTATATGTACATAATATATATCCCTACCCCACTCCCACAGTAGACTACAAATTCTCTAAGATCAAAAACTGTATCATTTTTCAGCTCTATAACCTCAATGCCAAACACAGGGCCCTTGTACCAGTCATCAAAAACTGAGATTCATGAGGGGCAATTTTCTTTTCTCTTTTGACTATGAGGCTAAGAATGCTTAATAGCACTTACTTGAATCTATTACCTAAGATCCAGCCTCTTAAACTATGGGTCACAGCCCCATATATGGTCTTGCAACTGATTGTGGGGATCACAAAATTATGATTTATTATGAGTAAATGTTTGACTTGCATACCTATTTTATAGAGCTATATGTCCAGGGTAATGTAAAAATTTTTCAGGTAAAAAGGAGTGGTGAGCAGAAAAAGTTTGAGAAGCCCTGAACTAAGAGAACAAAAGGTCAGAAAACAAGGAATTAGAAGGAATAAAAACTTTGGATATGACTATCTGCAGTAGAAGTAGCTTGGTTCAAAAGACCCAGATGTTAACACAATTATAATTTTGTCTTCACTTTCACTGGAGCACATGTATTTTACTCATAGGCTGAATGAGAGGCCCCTTTGGGGCTATAATAACAACAAAGCACTTATAACTAAATATGTAAAGCACTTAGAGGTTTGCAATGTGTTGTCTCATTTGACATTCCCTTTTTTTCATTTGGCCAATTGTATTTTTTAAGGTGTTATTTTCTTTAGCATTTTTTGCACTTCTATTATCAAGCTGTTGATGCTCTTTTCATAATTTTCTTGCATCATTCTCATTTTTCCTTCAATTTTCCTCCTGGCCCTGGAATTGTGACTTGATTCCCCACTCTCCCACAACCACAAGTGCTAGTGCTCCCTTCTATCTTAGAATTGACACTAAGGTCTTCACACTTCTATGAATGACCACATGTTCTCCTCTCTACCTTGGAACCACAACCTGGGCTATTAGATGCCCTGTGGTCACAAGGTTTTTTGTCCCAGGGACTGTGACCCAATGCAACAAAATTCTGAACTCAGCTCCAGCAGAGGGTCCCCTCCGATCTCCTCCTATTAGTTGTCTACCCATCTTCCCTCCCACTACCATCCTGTCCTGAGAGCTCCTGAAGTTGCTGCTAGATCTAATGCCCAATGCAGCAGCCCCCAAGGCACAGGCTGTGCTGCATTCAGGCGTCCACCACCACTCTGGTGAGTCACCTTTCTTAGGCTAGAAAATTGTTTCACTTGACCTTCTGGTTGGTTCTGCCACTCTAGAATTTAATTTGAGGCATAATTTTAGAACTTTTTTGGAGGGGAATTTGGGAGAGCTTAGCTGAGTGCTTTTCTGCTCTGCCATTTTGATTCTACCTCCATCATTTGATATTCTCAATAATTCTGTATCCTTGTTTCCCTGATATCCTTTAAGACAAATCAAATCTCACCTTTTGTATCCCATCTTTCTTGGCCTTGCTAACTGCTAATGCTTTCCTTCCTAGGCTTGCTTTCACTTCTGCTGTTTATATAGCTGGTATTTACCTAGTTACTTACAGGTTGTCTTCCCCATTTGAATTTCTGTTTTGCAAGAGTAGATTTTCGCCTTTTTTTGGATTTCAGGATGTTGGTGTCTGACATATAGTGAGCACTTAGTGAATGCTTGCTGACTGACTGAGTGGCCCAGGGAATTTGTGCTTTGACCTATGATATTTAGAATTTTTGTCTGCAATTTATATAAGGACCAACATATGGACAGCATGCTTACCCAATTGATAGCTGTCACAGAGTTGGAAGAGAAAGCTAATATAGTGGATGGCATACTTAGTATTTCTAAAGATTTTGACAGACTTGGAGGTTGGGCCAAATCAAATTAGATAAAATTTAATAAAGTCTTAACCTTTGACTTAAAAAACTCAATTTTACAAATACAAAATGGGGAACTGCTAGACAGCAGTTCATGTGAAAAAAGATAAGGGGTTTTAAGTGGACTGAAAGCTAAATATAAGTCAACAGTGTCATATGGTTGCCAAAATAGCTCAGGCTGCATATACTAAGAAAGGCACAGTGCCATACCTTATAAAGATTGCATAAAGGAACAAGAGATGTTAGGCCAGGAGGAGAAAAGACCTTTGGAATCATACAATTATCTTTAAATATCTGAAGACAATCCCAGGAGAGAGGGATGAGATTTATTCTTTCTTAGGGCCATCTCCAGTTGTCTTGCTCTGTCTCTGGCCACTGGACCCAGATGGTTCTGGAGGGGAAAGTGAGGTAGGTGGCCTCACCCAGCCCTCCCTCACTTCAGTCCAATCCTCTTGCACGTCATAGCCTCCCTTCCCCGATGTCATGGTCTTCTTCCAGAAAGAAGGACAAACAACAACAACAACGACAACAACAACAACAGACTTAGTAACAATGAGTAGAAATTATAGGGAAGCAAAATAAGGATTGATGTAAGGAAAAAGAAGGCTAGAATAGGGTCCACAGCAACATGACCCAACACTCTAATCTTGCAAAATACAGTAGCTATGTTATAGAAAACAGACTTTTTTTGTTACAAATACGCATAAAAATTTACCCATCATTCAGAAAAGAGATTATTTTCTTTTGTTTTAAGAAGAAACCCTTAAATGCAAAAGGGATGTTTATTATTCATATAGTTTCTAAGATATCTCTGTGATATTTGCAGTGTAGGATTTAATTATAATTTATAGAAGAGTACCTAAATAGAAATGTTTCTTAGCAACAATGGAGCATAAATTCCAATAAAATCACAACATAACAAAAAAGGGCAAAGTTTCCATTCTAGATTCAATATTCTAAATACGTCATTTTGTGGCATGATTCCATTCCATCTTTGTTTTTTCAGCTGATTTATGATGCTGGTAACACATTCTTTCTAGGTCCTTTTTACTTGAAAGATATTTATTAAAAACCATAAATTCCCTAATACATCTATTTTTTCTTGGACATGTTGAAATCCATTATTAGTATTTTAAGATTCTAATACAAGTGAACTACATGGCATACTTTTCTGGCCCTCAGTAACTACAGAAAAAGCAATATTCTTTTGGACCAACTATTAAAGATTAAATGAAATGGAGAAATTATGTGTAATTTAGATAAAGTCAGATTTACTAGATCCAAGTATATCAATTCATAGCCTTGAGTCTTCTGTTTTCAATAATCTTAGTAGAAAAGAAGAAAGTGGGAGAAAGAGGACTAATGAAGATAAAGGGACACTAATAATATTCCAAGAAAAAGAATTCTATGCTTCTTCCCCAATTTGCCAACCCTGTCTGCAGAAAACTGAGAGCAATTCAAAGCTAATAAAAGTGAAATGCTACTCTTCCCTGTCATGCCCAGCTCCTGTTGAAATCCCTCCTTTTCTTCAACACCTAACTCAGATCCTTCCTTCTGCATAAGGCCTTTTGCTGACTTACACTCATCCTCCAGGTAAAAGTGGTATGTTGCTTCTCAGATTCTTATAGCACTTTGACTAAACTTCTATTTAGATTCATGTTTTCTCCTCCTTTGGAGTACAAGCTCCGTGAGGAATTTTTTCCTTTGCATCCCTAGTCTTAGCAGAGTGCCTTGCATATAGTAAACATTCAATAATTGCTTGTTCATAGACTCTCTCTTTGCCCTATCTCACTCTTCTTTGTTTTTGTGTAAGCTATACCTTTGTTTTGCCATCTTAACTATTTTAATTATAATTATTTAATCTTGAGTCCACAATGATGACTATGATTTCAAAAAAGAGACACTGGTAGAACAATGATGATCCCCAACAGTCAGGAAGTTGTGTAACAGGATAAAGGAAATAAGATCTAGATGCTAGCATCTTTTCTGCCTTTCTTTCTCAAATGACTATAATACTTCTGGGTATATCACTTTCAGCTGATGCTGTCCTTATGAGGCAAGAGAAGAGTCTGTTCCAGAAGGTACGATGGCATGTAATAGAAGTGTCCTACTCCCTGATTTAGAGCATGTGTAGACTTTGTATATTCTTGTCTGCTAACCACATGATGAAGAAATGAACTGCTGATGCTATAGAGTTAGATGCATTCAAAAGGTAATAATTAGCCACAGTATGCCTGCCTTGTTATGTTTTGAATGAGGAGGCAAAGACTAAGCTGTAGGTGGGGAAGAGAGGCTTGAGGCCTAAGTAAAAAAAAGTAAAAGTACTGAGTTCCCAAATTGGCAGCTCTTCAGAATCCTCACCCATGAATAAAATTCTCCCTTAATGATTCACCCTCTGGTCATTCCCAATTGAAAAAAAGATATGAACAGACAATTTTCAGATGAAGAAACTAAAGCTATTTATAGTCATGAAAAAAATACTCTAAATCACCATTAATTAGAGAAAAAAATTAAAACCATTCGGAAGTACCACCTCATACCTATTAGATTGGCTAAAATGACAGGAAAAGATAATGATAAATGTTAGAGGGGATTCCAAAGGCTATAAAACTGTGCATAGTTGTTATTGTTGTCCTTTGTTTTAGAAGAGGACCAAAATGACATCACTATGTTAGAGTTGAGTATGTTAGAATTGAGTTATGGTATGTCCAACTATGGCTGATCAGATCAATATGATCTCAGAATACTCTGCCACAGGTCGGACACAAATATGAACATTTGGAGTAGTTTCTCTAATTCTGCATGTTTTGTGTTTCTTTTAGATTAACTCAATTCTACTTTTCTCATAGAGCACAGCACCTTCTCTGATGAGGGCATGACATACTGGGCAGTCCTGTGCCAGTGTCTCCCATGTCACACAATTCTATGGTTCTTAAGATAGACTGAGAGAGCATCCTTGTATTGCTTTTTCTGACTATCTTGTGACCATACAGGGTATTTGCCCTGTATGAGTTCTCTATAAAATAGTCTTTTTGGTAAGTGCGCATTTGGCACTTGAACAATGTGACCAGCCCAATGAAGTTGTGCTCTCTACACTAGAGTTGGAATGGCTGGCAGTTTAGTACAAGAAAGGACCTTATTGTCTGTTATCTATCCTATGGGGTTATCTCCAGACAATTTAAATGGAAATGATTCAGTTTCCCATCATTACGCTAATATACTATCCAGATTTCACAGGCATACAACAATGAGGTCAGCACAATGGTTTTGTAAACTTTCATTTTGATAGTCTAATATTTCTCTTCTCCCACACTTTCCTTCAGAGCCTTCCAAACACTGAGCTAGTTCTAGCTATGGGGGTCAATATCATTATCAGCATGTATATCCCTGAAACTATACTACCAAGGTAAGTGAACTTATCCACAGCATTCAAAACTTCACTATTTACTGTAACCGATGGTTCCACATATGGATGATATGGTGCTGGTTGATGGAGAACCTGTGCTTTCTTGGTGTTAACTGGTAAGGCCAAAATTAGCACAAGCAGCAGAGAACTGATCCAAACTTTGTTGCATCTCTGCTTTGGAGGCTGCAAGTGGGCAATCATCTGCAAACAAAAAACCACGCACCAACATTCCCTCCACTTTAGTTTTGGCTTGTACTCTTTTCAAGGTAAAGAATTTACCATTAGAGCAGTGGCTGACTTTGACATTCATTGAAGGCATTTGACAACATGGCTGAAGACATCATACTAAAAAGCATGGGAGCAAGCACACAGCCTGGTTTCACTCCACTGGTGACTGGGAAAGCTTGAGAGCACTGTCCATTGTCCAGAACTCAGGCAAGCAAGCCATCGTGAAGTTAATGTACTATACTGACGAACTTCTCTGGGCAACCAAACTTTGACATAATTTTCCATAAGCTCTCACAACTGACAGTATCAAAGGTCTTGTTCAGATCTACAAATGTTGTATGCAGACCTCTGCTGTGCTCCTGGAATTTTTCCAGAGTTGTCAGGCAATAAACACCATACTGACTGTTCCTCAGCCCCTTCTGGAGTCACACTGGCTCTTAGGAAAATGGCCTTTTTCTAACTGTAGAGTCAGCCTATTAAGGAGGACTCTGACAAGAATTTTGCCAGAATTATCAAGAGAGGGAGCTCACTTTGATTACAACAGACTCTCTTCTGTTTATCTTTATAAAGATACATCATTGAACTCCTGAAGCATAATTCTTCTTGCCACATAATCTGGAAAATGTCAGTCAGCTTTTGTATGATTATGGGACCCATCTTTTAAATCTTGTAAATGTTGGAATAGAATCAACACCCAGTGCTTTACCACCAAGTAACCTAATGGCATTCAAAATCTCTTATTCCGTTGGAATTTCAACTTGATTGTGATTTGATTTCAACTTGAAATGGTCAATAGCTTCAGTACTAATTGATGTCAGTCTGTTAAAAACACTATGGAAGTGTTCAGTTTTCTCCAGGACTATATCCTTATCACTAATCAGTGTGGCACCATCACCACTATGTAGTTGAGATGTACTATAGGTCTTTGGTCCATAAATAGCCTTTAGTGCATCATAAAAATACTTTGAATTGTTACTATCAGCATAAAACTGAAATTCAGCTGCCTTTTTACTGAGTCAAGAAACCTACATCTCTCTAAATTTCTATTGTACTTGACTTTTGATGGACAAAAATTGGAGAAACAAACTAAAATGACTGAGGAATCTGAATCCATCAAAACTAGGATATAGGAAAATATGGAATTTGGGGGGGGAGTTGAGGCTATTGGGGTTAAGCGATTTTCCCAGAATCACAAAGCTAGTAAGTGGTAAGTATCTGAGGTCAGATTTAGACTCAGTTCCTCCTGACTACAAGGCCAGTGCTTTCTCCAGTGAGCCATCCAGCTGCCCCCAAAATTTTATTTTTAAAGGAACTATATAAAAGTTAAATTTCAATCAAATGGTAAAGCCAAAAATTGGTCCAAACTTTCCAGAAAATAATTTGGAATTATGTAAAATGAATTACTATGCCATTCATAACCTTTAATCCTAAGAGCCCACGACTGGGTTTCTATACAAAGTTAGTTAATAGTAGCAAACAAACTAACAAAGAAATCATATCTATGCCCACAAAAAAATTTACAGCATCATCATTT
>NC_067404.1:1375368-1395358 GCF_016432865.1 Antechinus flavipes
ATATATATAATTCTTTGTTGCTTTTCTCCTAATTAGTGACATTTTTGTGCAAATCATTTTTAATTTCCTGTACATTTTTTTCATTAGGTTTCCTGTGATTCTTTTTATCTCTTGTTTGGTCACAAATTCTTCCCTTATCCATAGATCTGACAGGTCTATTCTTCCATGCTCCTTCAATTTAAGGATATTAACACCCTTTATGTCTAAATCATTTATCTTTTGTAATGTTACTTTTTTTTATTTCCTTTTTTATATATAGCTTTTTATTCACAAGATATATGCATGGGTATTTTTTTTTTTAGCATTGACAATTGTGAAACCTTTTGTTCAAATTTTTCCCCTTCCTTCCCCCCACCCCCTCCCCAGATGGCAGGTTGACCAATACATGTTAAATATGTTAAAGTATAAGTTAAATGTGATACACACACATACACACACACACACACACACACACACACACGTCCATACAGTTATTTTGCTGTAGGAAAAGAATCGGACTTTGAAATAGTGTACAATCAACCTGTGAAGGAAATCAAAAATGCAGGCAGACAAAAATAGAGGGATTGGGAATTCTATGTAAAACAAAGACCTTCTGACACTGAAAGAAATATCTGAAAATGGAAGACCATGGCTGATAATGAGACTGTTACAGAACTTCAAAACCAGCAGCAATCATTGGATTTCCTGAGATTAAAAAAAAAAAAAAATGTTGATAAGACTGTTACAGAACTTTAAAACCAGCAGGAATCATTGGATTCCCTGAGATGAAAAATTGTTCACAATTCTGTTGCAGAACTTCAAAACTTGCAGGAATCATTGGATTCCTTTCACACATGAAGTATTGAACAATAGATTCCTTTGGGACTATTTCTAGGACTAATGGGCATGTATAAATCCTCATGTTGATTCATGTTATTTGTTACATCACTACTAGCCTGTGCTACTATGTGCTTATGTAATTTATTTAAGTATAATATCTCCCATGTTGATATTATTTATAACTGTTTCAAAGGAGACCCTTCAGAAACCTGCAAATCTGATTTGATTCCCATTTCCTTTGGTGTTTTCATCTCCCTTCCTGAGATGTCAGGGAGGGTATGATCACCTTTCACCCCCTTTTTGAGCAATCAGGGAAGGTGTGATTATCTCCTTTTGGGGGGTTCTCGCCTCTTTGAGAAGTTAGGGCGAGTGATCACCTATGTTCTAAAAGCAAAAGAAAGTGGGAGATGTTATGGACCAGAATTCTGAACTTGAAACAAAGAATGCTTACAAGGTACTAAGTAGAATTGATGGAGACAATGGTTATCTGGTTTAGCATGGTTCAGTATAATTGATTTAATCCTACAACAAATAATGGTTTTCTAGTGATACAATGATTGGTGTCCACTCAGGGCAGAGCATATAAGCAGGGAGTGAGTGCCATAGAGGGTTAGTTCTCAGAGAAGACAAGTGAACCAGAGGCTGGAGGCTGGAGGCTGGAGGCTGGAGCACAAGCCCTTGGAGTTAAATTCATTCATTGAATCTCACACCACCTTGGTGGCAGGCACTCCTCTTTTCCTTCTCCACTAAAACCAAGCTCTAGAGGGCTTCCAGAAAGCTAGCCGAGCCCCAAGTGAAGGAGATAGGATTTTGAAGGAGATAATAAAGGATTTGGACTTTTACCCCTGGCTACTCATGTGGTGATTACCGAATTGAAAAGAAGGCTGATTCCAGAGACTCCCACAGAAACTAAACAAGAAAACATTACAGTATGAACACTATAAAGTGAAAATATATACTCACTGAATGGATTGGTGAAAGGCAGGTGCCAGAGGTCTCCCACCACTCTACTTGCAAAGATAAATATAAAGTTCTTGACTTTTGTAAAGCAATCAATTAAATAAGTACAGGACAGAGAAAATATAAACATTGAAAAGCTTGTCTGAGAAATATAGGGGGTTTAGACTAGCTAGAAAATAGAAATGTGATATTACAATGATAAATTTTTACTTGTTTCTTAAGGCTACATTACTATAAAGGTATTGTTGAAGAGAGAATGAAATCCTATCCTGTTTGAAATTTTATGTTCATTTCAGCGTTTTAAGGAAAAACACAACCAAAACGAATAGCATGAAAAGGATGGTGTAGGAGCTGTATATCTTCCTTGCCTTCCTCCCCCTCCTCCTCCTCCTTCTTTTCCTCCTCCTACTTCTTTTCCTTCTCCTCCTTCTTTTCTTCCTTCTCCTCCTTCCCTTCCTTCTCCTTCTTCCTTTTCTTCTTTCTCTTTTTCCACCACAGGCAATATTTTTTTTTACTAATAACAATAGAATTTAAACATTGGAATTCCAAATGAAATTCCAAAAGAGTTTATTTAAACATTTTAGTCACATCCTTGGGCAGCTAGGTGGCACAGTAGATAGATCACTAGGTCTAGAATTAGGAAGATTTGAGTTCAACCGTTTCAGATACTTATTAGTTGTGTTAACAACTGGACAAGTTGCTTAACCTTGTTTGCTCAGTTTCCTGATATGTAAAATAAACTGAAGAAAAAAATGGCAAACCCTCCAGTAGCTTTGCCAAGAAAACCTTAAATGGGGTGATAAAATTTGAACATGACTGAAAAACAGCACATTCATATCACTATATATTTTGTTGGAAACTTTTACATTTTATTAAATTAATCAAACCTCTCCCTAGTGATAAAGATTGATGTTTCCATTGGTACTGGTATTTCTGGAATGAAATAGGACTTTCAAGTAATAGTGAGCTAACTTGAAGTAGAAAAACATGGAGCAACTTGCCTAATGTCAGTTTATTAAGTTTTAATGGCTTCATGACATTAACCTGGTCACTTTGAAACCTGTGAATAATGATAAAAATTCTTTCTTTCATAAAAAAAAATGTCTTATTTCTCTTGTGTTCCTTCTCCCTCTGTTATCTCCTGAATGCATTCTTGTTTAAGTCTTATGTTGAATTGAAAAGTACGTCCAAAGTCTTTTGGTTAACAGGAGAAATGACAAGGAGTCCTGATACTTTGTGTAACAGATTTAGTATGTCTTTAATCAGGACTTCTACAAAGCTAGTAAATTGAAAATCAAATTTCCATTTTAAACCTAATTATAGTCACTATGCAATTTAGGAAATATGGGAATCATTAATAAATCAATCTCATGCCAAAATAACTCAAAATTATAGAAACAATGAAATTATGGTTAATAAAATATTCTAGTTTTATATCTGATGTCTTGGGACTATAAAATGTGATGACTGAAGAAAATTAAGTACCTATCCTGTGTTTCCATAAATTGGGTGAGTGATATAAGCCAGGATATTAATACTTTTTCTCCCCTGATCATTCAGCATGCCTAATAAACAAAATTCCATATTTAACTAAATCAGCTCTTTCTACACTGAACACCTTTTCTCCATTCTGAATCTTCTTTACCTGGTAATGGCTGAGTAAATATCTTTCTTCTTAGGTAGATTGTTTGTGTCTCTTTTTGTTCCAGTTTTAAATCCAAAATTTCTTTAACAGGTTAGTTAACCTTGGCCTATGGAATTACCGTTGTTTGCTTTTGTATCTATAGCATTTTTTTCCTTCCCTTGTTTTTCCTCATTACTTAAAACTTTGAAATAACTAATATGCCTCTCACTGATCCCTGTACTACATAATCAGAAATAGTTCTAACATTAGGCACCCACATTTTCCAGTTTAGTTTAGCATAAGTGAATTTCTGGAATATGTTAATGAAGACATGCAGTAAGGCATAGTAGGTACTGCACTAGCCTCAAGCAATTTTGACATATATTAGCATGTGACTGGGGGGGGGGGGAATTAATCTCTTGGCACTCTAGACAACCAATTAAGAAGATAAAGTACAGAATGGCTATTTATAGTCTTTGTTTGAAATTTGTTCACTAAAAGGTGAACCAAAGAATTAGTTCACCATATATAAAACTTCATTGGAGTTTTAATTCATTGCCTCATTTTGGAATAGAATTGGTCATTGTTCTTGAAGAGTGCCAAAATGCAGATGATCTCTAGAAAGTCTTACAAAGAGATACTAATGATGGATTCTTCTCTATTTTATGAGGACTAGTCTCTTAGATGAGGCAAACTCCTTGCCAGATTGGCCACACCAAAAGTCAGAACATTGAGTTTTGCTCATTGAGAGCAGCAACAGTCATGAAATTGTAGATTTTCCAGACATTCTAGCTTGTGTCTCTGTGCACTTACATATACAAATCTTGAAGTACATTCCTTTCTCATCTTTGCTTCTCAGAATTCTTACTTTCTGAGCTCATTTATCATTTAGTTCCTTTATTTCTTCAGTTATCAATGTTCTTTCTCTCTTCTAAACCTTCTCTTTATTAATGTTTGTAAATGTTGTATTCACAATAGAATGAAAGGTTTTTTAGAGAAAGAAATGTTTATTTTTTGTCTTTACAAAACTATTGCAATGTCATGAAAATGTCATGAACATAGTAGTTATTTATTAAAAGTAAATTCAGTTGAATGGAAAAAGTTCATCATTTCTTGTGAATTCCCAGGAAATTAATAAATAAGAATCATTATTATCTTTAAATATTCTAACACATTAAAAATAAACAACAAAAATAAAGGATTAGTTGATATTTAGAACAATTGAAAAACAAAAACTAAATTACTGAACAGTTTTCAAAACAGCTATTTGATTCTGCTAACAATTCAAGAGAGTACCAAAAAATTACTTACATAACTGGCTTGAAGACATAACTACATACATAAATACACACATATACCCACCATTCACCCCCACCACCCACCGAGACATGGTTTAAGAGAATGGTGGTATTTGCTGACAGAGAATTGTGGAATTTCCAGGTCCTTGATTTAGTCACCAGGAATTAAGCAGTGTGTGAAAGGCAAGAACATAGGAAGGAAATCACTTTAATTAGGGGTAAAAAATACCTTGCTTGTTGCTATTGCTCTCACCTTCATTTTTGTTAATATCCTCTGTCAACAAATATTGCATAGAATAGAGAGTATGAAGAGGAATTTAAAATATACCTGGAGACTCAGGATTCAGAAATCAGTCTTTGGATAATTCTTTAACAAATTTAGATTAAAGACTTGAGAGAAAACACTAACAGGCTAAAAAATTGAACAATTAGCAAATATGCATATACATATCAAAGCACACACACGTATATGTGTGTGTGTGTGTGGGGGGGTGATATGTGTATATATGCTTGAGTGTGTGTATGTATGTTTATAAATATTTCCAAAAATTGACTTTAATAAAACCTAAAAAAAAAAAATCGAAAGATTCAAATCTTAGGAAGAAAAAAAGTTTATAGTACCACAAACATCTATGACATAACTACTTTATATTCTCTTTTATAAAACTTTGCTAAAACTCTTAACTCTATTAGATTGTATTAGATTCTAATTTATATTGAGAAAGCAGAACTAAAAGGAATTGTAGGAAGAACTGTGATGTCTCTAGAGAAAGTCATAAAGAAAACCTTTAGTATTTTTACATGTCTGTGTGTATAGGTATGTAGGTATTGGTATGAATGCACACACACACACGTGTATGCATACATACATGCATGTATTGAGAGTGTGCACAGATGCAGTATAAAAACATTTATATATACATTCATGCATACTTCTCTCTCTCTCTCTCTCTCTCTGTCTCTCTGTGTCTCTCCCTCCCCCTTTTGCCAATATGGGGAAGTTCACAATAAGTTTGTCAAACAAACAAACAAAAAAATCTGATTAGGGAAAAGTCAGCTACAAGATTTGATTAATTAAGGGCATTATGAAGGTAATCTTTTTTCCTTTTGCTTCTGCCAAATCACAAGGGAGTAAGGAGAGCTCAGAAACAAAACGAGTTCAAATTCTCAGGGGAAGGACTTCAGTGGGAGGCTGAGGGGAAAAGGAATATTAACATGAATGCTTTCTTAAGTAGAATAGCTCTTAGGGAAAATTTCCAGAGCAAAAGCTGTTCCTCATGCACACCCTGATGTAATTTTCTTTGAATTGTAATTCAGACATGCAAAATACTGTGGGACTCATGGGAAATTGGGAAGTAATTTAAGAAATTATGCCATGGTCAAAAAATAATGAAATCTGTAAAATATAGTTCCCTACATTAGAACTATAGTTGTTCATACTAGTTACTTCATCATTTGAAGTAAAAAAATCACTTGAAAACTTTTGAATCTTAGACTAAATGTTGTTTTAATATAAAGAATCAGAATTTAGAGCTAAAGGTTACAATAGATTTAATTTAATCAAATCTTTCATTTCACAGATGAGGAACTTAAGTCTCTACACAGGTAATATAACTTTAATATTGCTCAACCTGATACTTCTGTGACCAATTAACAGCACCAAAACAAAACAAAACAAACAAAAACACTGCAGACTTTTGTATAAGGTATTGTTTTTGTTTGTTTGTTTTTGTTTTTGTTTTGCTTTGTTTTGTTTATTTTTTAACTTAAAATCTGTATTAAACTTTAACGTCATATTGGATCTTTTTTTTTTTTTTTTTTATCTAAGAGCTATCAGTAAAAGAAGATGGTCTGAATTCTCCTCTTAACATTCACATTTTCCATTAAAGTCAATTAATGTGAATAACATTTATAGCCATACTTGTTAATAAATAAGGCTAGCCTTTTTATCCTTTCCACACATTCTACTACTAATGATTTCTCTATCTTTTCTGCCTCTCTCTCTGTTTCTGTCTCTGTTTAACTTTTTTTTCTGTTTGAAATAGATTGCTCTCTCTCTCTCTCTCTCTCTCTCTCTCTCTCTCTCTCTCTCTCTCTCTCTTTGTCTTTCTGTTTTTCTCTCTCACACACACATACACATATTCTGGTGGAAAAAAATAAAGAGCTTTTGAAAGAGGGAGAAATTCTTGGAACTTTTCAGACTTATCATGTTGTCAATCCTATTCCCCTTGGGTTGAGCTGATGAGCTCTAGAATTATTCTATTCAAATATCCATTTAAATAAATACTATAATTTCTCTTTCATTAGAAAAAAAGATATAAAATATTTAATTAAAAGGCCTTAACCTTAAACACATGCACAGTATATATATGAATGAATACGAGGTAATTTTTAAAAAAAATGAGAGTCTGGTCCTAGAATCTCAAGGGATAGTTTCTTCTAAGAGGTTGGATTTTTCATGTTTTTTTTGCTTTTGGTGGAAAGGAAGTTCATATTAAAATTATGTAATATCATTAAAAATTTCCTTTTGCATCATGCAAAAAAAATTTTTTTTGAAAATATATGCCTTACAATCATCACCCTTAAAATAATTCAGTTTTATGTTGTCATAGCAGGAAAAGTATAATATGTTTTCTTGCAGGAAAAACAAAACAAAACAAATATTGTATTATATTGTTAAAATTATCTTTTTAAATATCTCTTTGGATATCTGGCTAAGAAGAGACACTGTTGGATCAAAGAACATCCACAGTTTGATAGGCATTTGGATATAACTTCATATTGCTCTCCAGAGTGGTTGATCATTTTTCAATTGAAGAATGGCTTGTATTCTTCTAAATTTTAGTCAAATCTCTATATATTAAAAATGATGCCTTTATCAGAACTCTTGGATGTAAAAATTTATTGCTTCCCTTCTAATGTTGTCTGCATTGGTTTGTTTCTACAAAAATATTTTTTAACTTAATATAATAAAGATTAGCAATTTTGCATTCGATAATGTCCTTTTGTTCTTCTTTGGCCATAAATTTCTTTCTTCTCCACAGATCTGAGAATTTTTTCTAATAGCTTTTTAGTAGAATCTCTGGGGTTCTCTAAATATACCATCATATCATTGGGAAAGAATGATAATTTGGTTTCCTCATTACTTACTCTAATTCCTTTCATCTCTTTCTTTACTCTTATTGCCAAAAGTAGCATTTCTAATACAATATTGAATAGTAATGGTGATAGTGGGCAACCTTGTTTCACTCCTGATCTTATTGGGAATGGTTCCAGTTTATTCCTATTATATATGATGCTTACTGATGGTTTTAAATAGATGCTACTGATTATTTTAAGGAAAAGTCCATTTATTCCTCTTCTCTCAAGTGTTTTTAATAGTAATGGATATTGGATTTTAGCAAATGCTTTTTCTGCATCTATTGAGATGATTATATGGTTTTTGTTATTTTGGTTATTAATATGGTCAATTATACTAATAGTTTTCCTAATATTGAACCAGCTCTGCATTCTTGGTATAAATCCTACTTGATCATGGTGTATTATCCTTGGAATGATTTTCTCTAGTCTTTTTGCTAATATCTTATTTAAGATTTTAGCATCAATATTCATTAGGGAGATTGGTCTATATATATATTTTTTTCTCTCAGTACTATATCTGTGTCATAAAAGGAATTTGGTAGGACTCCTTCATTCCCTATTTTTTTTCAAATAGTTTATAAAGCATTGGGGCTAATTATTCTTTAAATGTTTGGTAGAATTCAAATATAAATCCATCTGGTCCTAGAAATTTTTTCTTAGGGAGTTGACTAATAGCTTGTTCTATTTCTTTATCTGAAATTGGACTATTTAAGTAATTTATTTCCTCCAGTTAATCTGGGAAGTCTATATTTTTGGAGGTAATCATCCATTTCACTTAGGTTATCAAATTACTTGGCATAAAGTTGGGCAAAGTAACTCCTTATTATTGCTCTAATTTCTTCTTCATTGGTGAAGAATTCTCATTTTTCATTTTTAAGACTAACAATTTGATTTTCCTCTTTCCTTTTTCCAATCAGATTTACCAAAGGTTTATCTATTTTATTGTTTTTTTCATAAAACCAACTCTTAGTTTTATTTATTAATTCAATCATCTTTTTTTTTACTTTCAATATTATTAATTTCTCTTTTTAATTTTAGAATTTCAAATTTAGTATTTGATTGGGGGTTTTAAATTTGGTCTTTTTCTAGCTTTTTAAGTTGCAAGCCCAAGTCATTGATCTTCTCTTTCTCTATTTTATTCAAGTAACCCTCTAAAGATATAAAATTTCCCCTTATTACTGCTTTGGCTGCATCCCACAAGTTTTGGTATGATGTCTCATTGTTATCATTATCTTGAGTGAAATTCTTAATTGTGTCTATAATTTGCTATTTCACCCATTCTGTAAGATATTATTATTTAGTTTCCAATTACTTTTTGGTCTATTTACCCCAAACATTTTGTTAAATAGTTTTTATTGCATTGTGATCTGAAAAGAAAGCATTTATTATTTCTGCCTTCCTGCATTTAATTTTGAGAACTTTATGTCCTAATATAGGTTCCATGAGCTGCTGAGGAGAAAGCATACTCCTTTATGTCACCATTCAGTTTTCTCCAAACATCTATCATCTATCATAACTAATTTTTCTAATATTCTATTTACCTCTTTAATTCCTTTCTTATTTGTTTTGTGGTTTGATTTATTTAATTCTGAAAGTGCACAGTTGAGATCGCCTACTATTCTAGTTTTGCTGTCTATTTCTTCTTGCAACTCTCTTAACTTCTCCTTTGAGGGGCAGAGCCAAGATGATGGAGAAGGCACACATGACTTTCTAAGCTTCTCTCATATCCTCATTACTAATTATTTAAATCAGCCTCAAAAATAAAGCTTGACTGACAAAATTCACGAAGATTGGAAGTACAACAACTTATCAGCTGAAGGTAATCTGGAAGATTGCCAGAAAAGGTTTGTCCCAAGCTGGCAGGAGCAGAACAGTGCATGCTGGGATAAAGCAAGAGCCTAGCATCTGGAGTGGACTGGGGGCGGGGGTGATCTCTGTGGTTGGAAAATTTATAGAGAGGACTCTACCATAGATTGGGCTGTTCTTTTTTGGTTGCAAAGCAGTAGACCAGCATAGAATTTAAAGCCAAAGATAGAGGGTACTCTAAAAAAAAGCCAGAACCTAACAGGATCTGGCTATATCCACCAAAACGGGAAGTGAATGAACTAGCACAGGCCACAACACAGTTGTGCAGCAGCATTCTGCAGCAGGGGCTTTTGTGGGAGCATTCAAAAATTTGCACAGCAGGGGGATGCAGCCTGGGGCAGCCTCTAATTTGCACAATGCAGGGCTCAGCCTGGGGCAATAGAATTTTCACAGTGTTACTGTTCTCCCTAGGCAGAGACACTTCCAGTGCCATGAGCAATAGGGCAATTGGGCTTTTAAGGGGAATAGGGGGAGTGATACTTTTGCTGCTCAGCCTCTAGCCCTAAGGCAGTTGCTAATCCTCACAGTGGGGTTCCTGACAGTTCCTGACAGGGCACTTCCACAGCTTGGCCTGTGGAACCCAGGCCTGAGTCACTTTCATTGTAGAACTTTTCCCAGAGCTCCCCCACAGCTTAGCCACTCTTTGCAGCACTCTTGGCAGGATAGCTAATGTCCATATACCTATCCCTGCTCTGCAGAGGAAGCTGGTAACCTCCTTGCCCTGAAGGCAGACCCTACAGGCTTTAAAAAAAAATGAGTAAAAATATCAAAAGGATCATTGATAGCTTCTATACAGAAAGAGAGCAAGTTTTCACCCACACCACCACCACCCCCTCCGCTGAGAAGACTAATAGTAGACAGTCTCCAGACAATACCCCAAAGGAGGATGCAACTTGATCCCCATCACACAAGGCTCTCCTGGGGAAAAAAAAATTATAAAAAATCTTAAAAGAGAGCTAGAAGAAAAATGGGGAAAGGAAAGAGAAGCTATATAAGAGAGTAACAATTTCTGAAATGTGAATTGGAAAAGATAAAGAACTCCCAGGAAAGTAGTATTTGTGAATTGGAAAAGATAAAGAACTCCCAAGAAAGTAGGATTTATGAATTGGAAAAAAGAACTCAGTAAAAAAAAAAAAAAAAAAAAAAAGTGAAATGGAAAAAAAAAATTTCATAGAGCAGAACAACTCATTTAAAAACTTAATTAGACATATACAAAAAGAAGTAAAAAAGCTAATGAAGAAAATAACTCATTAAAAACCAGAACTGAACAAATAAAAATGAATGATTCATTGAGACATCAAGAATCAGTCAAGCAAAACCAAAAAAATGAAAAAAAATAGAAAAAATGTTAAATAGCTACTTGGAAAAACAATAGACCTGAAAAATAGATCTAGCAGAAATAATCTGAGGATTATTGGACTTCCCAAATATTTGATGAGAAAAAGAGTCTAGATGCTATTTTACAAGAAATCATCAAAGAGAACTGCTCAGATGTAATAGAATCAGAAGGTAAAACAGGTATTGAAAGAATTCATTGAATACCTTTTGTTTCACTGATTCTTGATGTTTTCATCTAGTCATTCACTTCCCTTTGTTCAATTCTAATTTTCAGTGAATTATTTTCTTCAGTTAGCTTTTTTATCTCCTTTTGGATTTAGCCAATTGACCTTTTATATGAGTTGATTTGTTCATTGGATTTTTTTTCCATTTCAGACATTCTGTTTTTCAAATAGTTGTTTTCTTTTATTCCATTTACCAAAATGATTCTTTAAGAATTTATTTTTTTTCACAAAATTTATGAGTTTCCTTTTTCAAAGCTCTCATTTCCTTTCTCCATTTTCTCCTAACTCTCTTTTGAGATCCTTTATGAATTCTTCCAAGACAGCCATGTGAAATGGACATCAAATTATATGACTCTTTGAGCTTTCTTCTGGAGATGTTTTGCTTTTATTTTTCTCAGAATTTGAAGTGTGTTCTTCACTGTCTACATAAAATATACCTATGGTCAGAGTTCATTTTTTTACTTTTTTGTTCATTTTTAAAGTTTGAGATATGCCCTTAGGACAAAGTGGAGATTGTGCCAAGTTTTCTCTACAAGTGACAGCAGCTTCATGCTGCTCTAGGACTGATGCTGCTAGCTACCTTTGCATGCTGGTCAAGGCCATGGCCAAGTCTTAATTTTTTTTTTTTTTGGCTGTAATTCAGGGGCTCACTCTTTGTCTTTTATAGTTACATTGGAGGTCTCACAGCTAGTCTGTTGATTCACTGGTTTCTGAACCATGGCAGAGAACCAATGCTGCTGTAGTTTGGTTATGACCCTCTCCCTAGATTCCCACAGTGCAAGGAAATCTATTTCCCCTAGGTCTTACTGCACTGCACTGCACTGCTTATACTAGCCTGCATCCTCTCCTTCCATTGCTCAACTGTGATAGCACTTTTTGAAGTTCTTCCAAAATACTTTCTGCTGGAAATTTCTTACTCTTCAAAAAATTGTGGGTTCTGTCACTCTAATACTAATTCACAGCCTTGATCTGATATTGATTTGAGGGAAGCCAAAAAAAGCTCAAAGAGTTGTCTACTCTCCACTATTTTGACTCTGCTCCCCTATATACTATTTCACATGACAAATCCTTTACATATTTGCTATTTTTAATACTTTTGTAAAAACATTCATATCTTTAAATTGTTTGATCATTTTAAAATTACATTTCTGAGGCAAGAATGTGGTGTGTGTGTGTGTGTGTGTGTGTGTGTGTGTGTGTGTGTATGTGTGTATGTGTCATAATCCTTTTTTTAGTGTTGATGACAAAGAAGTGCTAATCCTTTCAGTGCTAATCTGAGAAAACTTTTAAGGATTTTTTTTTATCATTCAGTAAGATATAATTATCCTAGATATGCAATTCTGAATATATATATATTAAAACATCTATGCATTCTTGAAGAGTTTTATAAACACATTTGATGGTAGTTACTCAACCAATCTGAAAGTTGGCATGGGAATAAAGGCTGTGTATACTTCTATTTCATCTCTCACATTTATAAAAGAATGGAAACTAACAAGTGGCTTCAGTGTTGATGTCTATATCAAGTCTGAGTTGCCAGAACATTATATCTATATTGTCTCATATCGTACTTTGGGTACTTTTAGGAGAGTTGTATAAAAATATAATGAAATTGAATATTTGCATTTGCCAACTTATGTACATGTTGTATTTCCCACTAAAATGTGAGCTCCCTGAAGCCTGATATTGTTTCTCACTTTTTGTCTTGACATTTTCTATATCTAACATCCTTTCTGCTTTTGATATAATATACATTTAATTGAGTGGTGGTGTAGATGGCTATAATACATATATTTTCTTTATTTACTTTCTTCCAAAAATAATGTTCTGACCATAACTTGAAGACCCTAAAAATGGCTTTCATAATTGCATTTTCTAGTTTCAGTTTGAGAGCTTGATTATATTTTATTTTGTTCCCTTCCCCCTCACTTAATAGTATTTCATTTTAAAGATTTTGGAATTCCATTTTTCTTCCTCCCTCCCTTCATTCCTTCCCCTCTATCAGTGTCAGTTAGCAATTTGATATAGGCTATCCATTATCATGTTAAACATGATATTATCATGTTAAAGATATTTCAATATTCATCTTGTTGTAAAAGAAGTGTTAGAACAAGGCAAAACACAAGAAATAAAGGGAAAAAAAAAAACAAAAAAAAGTAAAAATAGTATGCTTCCCCATCTTTATTCAGATTCTACAACTCTTTCTCTGGTAGTGAATGTCATTTTCCATCACAAGTCTTTTGAAGTTGTTTTTGATTACTGCGTGATGAAGAGAACTAAGTGTATCATAATTGATCATCACAAAATGTTGATGTTAATATGTACAATGTTCTCCTCACTTAAATCAGCATCAGTTAATGTAAGCTATTTCAGTTATTTCTAAAATCAGGCTACTTTTTATTTCTTATAGAATAATCGTATTCCATTATTCCAATACAACAGAACTTGTTCTGCCATTATCTAACTGGACATTCCCTCAATTTCCAATTCTTTACCATCATAATAAGATTAGCTATAAATATGTTCAGTTTTATAGTCTTTTGGACATGGTTCCAAATTACTCTTCACAATAGTTTGATCAATTCACAACTCCACCAACAATGCATTAGTGTCCCAGTTTTCCCACAAATTTTTCAACATTTATCCTTTTCCCCATCATTTTAGTCAATCTGATAGGTGTGTGGTGATCTTTCATAATTGTTTTAATTTGCATTTTTCATTTGACTATAGATACTTTAAATTCTTCATTTGAAAACGTCCTTTCATATCCTTTGTCAATTTATCAGTTGGGGAGATTATACTACATTTTCAATGCAATCACTTAGTCTAAATTATAAAGTTTGATTTTAGGTATCATTCAGTCTGGCATTTCACACAATGGCATCTACATATAAGTAAAATAAATCAGCTGACAATATACAGTCTAGTCATACTCTTTTTTTCAATCTTAAAACAATTACTTGTTCCTGGTTCAGATCTAACTTTTTGTTTTTAGGCTCACATATAGATTTCTCAAAGAACAATTAAGATAATTTCATACTCCCATCTGTTTGAAAACTTGTCACATTGTGTTGTGAGTCATGCAATCAAGGATGTAGTGTAGTTTATAAAGCAGAAGAATATTTTATTACTGTTTCCTATTCTCTCCCAGAACTCTCTTGCTCCACAATCTAATGAATGTTGGCAATTTAATTTCTAGTTCTTCTGCCTTTTCAAAACTCAGCCTGCTTTTCTGGTAATTCTTGGTTCATTTATTGTAAGGGTCAGGGGAAGAAGAGTGACATTCAGTACAAACAGGAAGTAAACAGGCTTTGCCTGAGACCCCTGGAAGTGCTTTGCTGGAAGTGCTGCATAGGGACTGGCTCATGAGCAGGAATTCTGTCCACATTGATATCATATCATTAATGGGAAGTGTCTCCTTCTATGATTGGTTGTGCATGTGACCTCATAGACCCTATTTAAGATATAACGAAAAGGAAGTTGCTGTCTTTGACCAGGTGTTCACCTAGGAGTCAATAGGATGTCAGCTAGACATGATGTGAACACATGAATAAAAGACTTTGAGCTTGCACATGACTGTTCTTGAGCATGCTACCAGTATTTAAATCACTGTTCTTAGGAAACAGTGGCCAGAGATCTCTGAAGGACTCAGAAAGAGGTAAGCTTGGCAAAATTGATTTAAGCACTGCAAAGATAGTTACCGGAGATTTTTCTAAGGATCTGGGAATTAGGAGAGACTGGCAATAGTAAATGCAGAGTAATACAAAGGTGTTTGCAAATGAAGTGAATGCCAGGAGTAAAATATTTCCAATTTATTGTTGAAGTTTCGCTATGGAAGAGTCTTACAATAATCTTTCTGATGTGTGAATTTAGTACAATTTTCAGTAATTTGAGCATTCTTAATATTGCCCTTCTACAGAATTGGAATATAAACTGATTTTTTCAATCCAGTGGCCACTATTAAATTTTTCAAATTTGCCATAATATTAAGAGAAATACTTTAGCAGCTTCATCTTTAGGGATTTTACAAAGTTCAGGTGGATTATCATCACCTTCTGTAACTTTTTTTGTTAGCTATACTTCCTAAAGGTCCATTTGATTTATTCAGAATTACTTCTCAAGGATCTGTGGCTCTACATAAGTAACAAAATCATTGTGCTTATTAGTAATGCATTGTTCTGTATATTTTGCCATCTCTTCTTAATATCTTCTATTTATATTAAGTCCCTTTCATAAATATTTCTTTGACATCTTTTTATTTTATTTTATCTTGCCTTTTCTGTTTTATAGTTTTCTTCTATTTCTTTGTATTGTTCATTTAAGAATCTTTTTTTTTTTTTTTTTTTGTCTTTACTTGCTCTTCTCTGGAATTCTGCAATCAGTTTCGTATGTCTCTCCCTTTCTCCTTTATCATTCACTTTCCTTCTTTCCTCAGTTATTTATAAAGCCTCACGAGACAGCCATTTTGCTCTCTTGTTCTTGTTTTTCTTTTTTTTTGAAAAAGTTTTGTTGGTAGTGGTGTTACATTTTGTACAATATTATGACACTGTCAATTGCAGGTTTTGTTTTAACTGATGATGTAAGGTTTTTCCCTGTTTGGCTGCAAAGTATATAGTCAAACTGATTTAAATTTTCAAAAACTAATGATGTCCATGAATCAGGATTACCTTTTGTGTAATGTTCTCTGTGATTTTCTGGAGGTCTCTGGACAACCTTTGTTTAAGCAAAGTAATCACCACAAGAAGAGCCAAGTGTTAAAGTCCAAAAGTTTTTATTGTCTCCTCCACCTGATGCGCAACTAGCTTTCTCACGGCCTCCAGAGGGGACTTGGTTTTAGTGGAGAAAATGCAGGAGGATAGGCCAGCCACCACAAGGCTGATGAAGATGGAAATGATTCTCTCTCTTCTTGGCTCCCAAAGCTTGTGCTCTCACCTCCAGTCCTTTATCTTCTCTGCCCTCTTTCTGGCTGAGGCTCCCAGGTTATATGCTCTATACTGAGTATAAACCAATCATTATCTCACTAGAAAACCATTATTTGTTGTAAGATTAAATCTATCATACTAAATTTAGAGGACTATTAAGCACCATGTTAAACTAGATAACCATTGTCTCATCGGTTCCACTGACAACACTTATAAGAATCCTTGTTTCAGAGTTCTGGCCCATAACACTTTTGGGTTGTTGGAAATCAATATTTGCTATGACCAGCAAATTATCTCAACAAAACTCTGTCAGTCTCTACTTTTCTTTATTTTGTATTCCAACTCCAAACTTTCCTATCTTTCCATTGTTTTTTGATGTCCCACATTAACATTCTAATCCCCTACGTAGGTCTTCAATGAAGTGATCAATTTTGGCTTTGGGGGGTGGAGGGGTAGCATCTGTGGTTGGGGCATTCACTTATATTATTCTTGTGTTGAATGCTTTTCCTTAGAATTAATCAGACTATTCTGTCATTTTTGAGAGTATAACTTAGTACTACTTTTCTCACACTTTTTTATTGACTATGGACATTACTGCATTTTCTGAGGGACTCTTTCCCATTTAAATCCAACTATTACCATCCATTTAAGTATACTGACACTCAAGATTTCAACATTTAAGTTTCCATCTCCTTCTGAACCACATCTGTCTAAGCTTCCTTAATAGATCTTACATTCAAAAGTTCCTAGGTGATATTGATCTTTATAGAAAAAGACTTTACTTACTAGAAATATGCATGACTGAACTTCTTTTTGACTTTGGTCCATATACTACTTTATTCTGTTAGCTACCTGTAGTTATCCTTTGTTCCTCTCCAAGAGTGTGTTGGATATCTTTTGTTCTGAGGAACGCATCTTCTGACATGATATCTTTTGTTATTTCCATACTGTCCATGGGGTTTTTTCAATAAAGGTGTTAGAGTTGTTTGCCTTTTCTTCTCCAGTGGATTACCTTTTGTCCTGACAAAGCAATGATCCAGGAAGTGTTACTATTCTTATTCTAAAGGGATTAATAATTTTTGTTGATGTTCTTTCAAATGGCCAATTTCTAATTCCTCTCTCTCCTTAAATCTCATGAATTAGTCATTCATTTCACATTAAAAACACCCAGGTAGTCATATGATCATTTTACAAATGAATTAACTAAGTTTAATTTGGAAGCAACTATCTTTCCCTGTCTTAGTGATCACTTCTTCTGGACAAACATATATAGTTCTTTTCACTGAAATTAAATGACTTCTTTGAGAAAAGTAGTCTGGGAAGTCATAATTTCTCCCTTTCCATAAATATATAAATGGGTAGGAATGGATCAAAAGCAAAAAAAAAAAAGTATTGCAAACACAAATACACAAAATACCATCTAATATAATTATCTTTACATTTAAATTTGGTCTATTGTTATAGACTTGAAGTCTTAATTTAGAAAACAAAAGCAATTACATGTTATAAGAATGTACATGTATGTCTATATGAGTTTTTAAATGACAAAAACTACAACAAAAGCTTGTTCTACTTTATCCACTTTAAGGCTTAAAAAAAAGCCACGACATGCAAAATCTAGGAAATGTACTTTTCTAAAATGAGACAGCCTAGAAGCATTTATTTAGTTTCCCGTTTTTCTAATAGGATTTATAGGTCTAGAAAAATCTCATTTTCAGTCCAAGAGAAACTGATTTCAAAAATATATATTTGAAAAAAAAATTACTCTTAATCTCCACGTGAAGATCAAATGAGACTTAGAGTAAGACAAATTGACTGAAAAACAAGGCTATTACTAATGGTTACAGTGTAATAGAATCCATAAAAAATAATCCAATTACAGAAAATAGACCAATACAACAGTGTTTTTGTGAAGTTTATATCTTAAGACTTTTCCACATTGAATAAAAGATAAAGGAGGGATAGATAGATATGAATATTCTTTAGCATGAAATAGCAAATACACACATATACACACACATAAGTATGTACGCATAAAATGATGTTGACAGTGATGATGAACAATTCACTCTTTGTCTTGTTTTTACCTAGCTATGTGTTGTTTACCCTCCCCATTATGCTATGACTTTATTGAAGACAGTAAATAGATTTTCTCCTTTGTATCTCTAGCATGGCACCTGACATATCAACAATAAATAAATCTTTCTTGACTGTCTAACTGATTTACTGACTGACTGGATTCATGGATGAATGAATGAACAAAATAAATTATGCTATTTATAATAAGATGACATGCTTATAAAGGGAGAATGAGACAATAGGGAACAAATGAAAGAAAAAGACATTGGGCAAAATTGGAAGTTTTATGGGAAGACATGGATCAAGATTCTTCATTGAATTTGCTTTTAATGTCTATGTGTGTGATGTATGCTTTTCTATGTGTACATATTTATATAACCATCTCTGTATATTATTTTCAAAATTGTTCTGCTTTTCTCTGCTTCTTTTGAATTTCCTTCTATTCCATGAATTTAAAAAAATGTTTCAAGGCTATCCCCTTTTTTGCAGGGGAAGCATCAGTATTGTGTAATTTTCCTCCCCAATTTGTAGAAAAAACGAGTAAAGATTTTTTTTCTTTTTTTGTTGCTGTTGTTGTAAAACATTTTTAAATTAAAAAAAAAAAAACAGAAAAAGAACACAAAACAAAAGAGAACATTGCCATGTTCCCAGCAGAACATCGGAAAGGAATCAAAGTATATAATGACAAATTACTTGATCAAGAATATATATGTGTGTGAATATATATATTATACGCACACACACACACACACACACACACACATAAATATATATCATTGGAAGAAATTATATGTGTCTATTTTTTCCTTATTTCCCTGTAAATGTTCTCATCATATCTATTTTTTCCCATGTTCATTCCTCACCACTATCCCCAAGTAGATTAGTAGTTAAGAAAGAATATATTTCTGTTAATATGATACATACATACACATACCCAGACCCATCCATACCTTGACCCCCCCCTATATATATACACACACTATCCCTGCTGAATCCTTGTTTCAATTCTGCTCCTAATTTACCTTGATATTACTTAATCTCCCCTCATCCATGTATACCTCCTTTGTTTTCTTCTTACACCCTTTGCATCCCAGTCTGCCCATCTCTCCCCCATTATATCTCTATAGATTTTGAAGGTATACACCCTCCATGGTATATATGTAGTGTTGCCTATTTAACCCTTTCTTCATAGTAGATTTTCAGAACTCTGAGCCATCCTCCCCCTTTTTATGCCTATGTGCCTATTCTTCCTCTGCACCTCATATGTATAATTACTTTTTTTTTCCTTAACTCTGCAAATTTCTTTTGAGCTACCCTATTGTTGATATCAATCTTAAACACTTCCCATTTTAAAAAATCATAAAACAATTTGTCCATGTTGTGTTCCTTGAAATTGTTCTTTGGTTTTGGCTCTTATGTTTTACATTTTCTACTAAGTTCATGTTGTTATGCCACAGTTCCTTTTTAATGTCCTGACCTAGTTTCTCCAATTCTCCTATTTAGTTACTCTGCCTCAGGTTATAACCTTTCCCTCTTAATGTCTAATGAGATAAAGGTTTTATATCTTTAGGCTATCTTAATGTTTGACAGGATAAAGGTCTATCCATTTTAGATATCATGAAAATACCAGTAACCTCTCCAGTACCTCCCTCCATTGTGTCATCCTAGATGCCTATCCCCATTACGTTATACCTATGCAGGTACCTCTCCCATTAAGTC
>NC_067404.1:1395858-1411853 GCF_016432865.1 Antechinus flavipes
AGATTAATTGATGAAAGAAAAAGCTTTTTCTAGCTTTGTAAGTTGCAAGTCCAATTCATTGATCTTTTCTTTCTCTATTTTACTCAAGTAAGCCTCTAGAGATATAAAATTGCCCCTAATAACTGATTTGGCTGCATCCCACAAATTTTGCTATGTTGTCTTGTTGTTGTCAGCCTCTTGAGTGGGTGAAATTATTAATTGTGTCTTTGATTTGCTGTTTCATCCATATATTCTTTAGGATGAGCTTATTTAGTTTCTAAGTATTGTCTGGTATGTTTTTCCATTGGTATGTGTTGAATGCAGTTTTTATTGCATCATGATCTGAAAAGAATACATTTATTATTTCTGCCTTTTTGCATTTAATTTTGAGGTTTTTATGTCCTAATCTATGGGCAGTTGTTAATAGGTTCCATGAATTGCTGAGAAGAAAATGTACTCAGTTTTCTCCAGAGATCTATCATCCCTAACTTTTCTCATATTCTATTTACATCTTTAACTTCTTTCTTATTTGTTTTATGGTTTGATTTGTTTAGTTCTAAGAGTGCAAGGTGGAGCTCTTCTGCTATTATACTTTTGCTGTTTATTTCTTCACAATTTTTATTTTTACTTGATCTGAGATAAGGATGGCTACTCCTGCTTTTTTCCCCCTGACTCTCCGTAAAACCAAACTAAATGAGAACTCTAAAATCCAAGAGCCAATAAAGGCTTTATATTATAATGTTTAAGAGACTATGCACTATAAATCAATGAGTTTTAATGGGGACCAGAAAAAAAGAACCAGTCCCAATTAATTAGAAAAGAGAATAATCTGTTTTTGTTCCCAGCCATATGCCACTGCTTTGGGATAGCTTATTTAAAGAGCTTGGAAAGGTTTATTGATTTCCCTATTGTCTTACCATTCTTCTGTGGGCTTTATCCAGCACTTGAAAGCAGTTACACCTTGATGCCCCAAAGTTTGGAAAACATATCTCTCTTTGTACTGAATAAACCAATCCCTCCAGAGAATTAACTAAATCTACCTGTTTGTTTTGATTTTGACTGAACTGATCTCTTTTTATAAGCTTATGTCTCTTTGCAGTAGGAAAGTCTGGCATTTATATTTGCAAGGATTTACCTAAATTCTGTTTGTGATTTTCTTCCCCTGGTTATTTGGCTGGGACACACCCACTTCAAAATCAAGTTTGAAGTAATGCATTTTCTTGAATGTTTTAGTTAAGTTGATAACACATTTCTTGCTCTGTACTTATAAATACTACACTGCTCATACAGTGTAAATAATGGAAACCATAATTACAGGGTGTTTGCATCAATTCATCGTAGATTTTTAATAAACAGCTGCCAAAACTGAGAATGCAATATTTCCATCCATGCTACATCTGGTTCATTGTATTTTATTCAAAATACTGCTGACACAGAGTTTGAAATTAATGTGCATTTTTTTCTGAATAAAAAACACCATGCAAAACCCAATACTTGATGTTAAAAAAAAATTAAAGGCAATAGAAATTAAGTACAAGACATCATTTCTTTGTATTTATAAGCACGAGAAAATAATAGGAAGATTTATTTGGGATTGCTACAATGGTACAAAGTTTCCTGCCATTCTCCAGAAATAATCATGATAAATTATTTTGGTCATTGTCCTTTTTTTTTTGTATTTTTTTTTTTGCATTATGATATTTAGGTTTTTTTGACTTGTGGTCTTTTGGTAAATTATGATTTTTAAGTTGTCTCTACAGAGCCTATTTTTGAGATCAACATGTTTTACTTATATAGATAAATATCAGAAATCTTATTCAATATCTGATAAAGAATTTTTTTTTTTTTTTTGCTGAGGCAACTGGGGTTAAGTGACTTGCCCAGGGTCACACAGCTAAGGCAGTCTTAAGTGTCTGAAACCACATTTCAACTCAGGTCCTCCTGACTTCAGGGCTGGTGTGCTATCCCCTGTGCCATCTAGCTATCGCCGAGATCATATCTTTTAACTTTCTGTTTTTTGCTTCCTTTCTTCAAGATTATCCTTTGCTTTTTGTATATTTGTATTTTTTCAAACAGTTATTTTCTCTTTTGCTTCTGTGAGGAGAACTGTCACTATAGATTCAAGTTTTTCTATTTTGCCAATTATTTCTGTCGTGCCATAAAAATCAACTCTACTGATTCTCCTTTGAACCATTCAGGAACATCCTGCTATGGTTTCACAGGATTCTTTATCAGATATTGTTTTGATTTGAATTTCTGATATTTATTCAGATATTTTTGGATTAACTTAAATGTCCTGGTAGCCATCTTACCTTCTGTTCTAATAGCTGTTTTAATAGTTCTGTTTGCTTATCTTGCTTGTATCAAAAATTTTAACTAAGTTTCTTCCTCCTGAGATCTTTAATAATTTTACTTTTTTTTCCTCTGATGTTCTACTATTGCTTAATTTCTCATTTCTTTCCCTTTGATATCAAATACCCCAAGGTCTAAACCTCAAAACTGATTCAGCTTCCTTCCAATTTGGAAAATCCATTCTTCAAAGGCCCCTGCTGCAAAATCCACTTGGGGGACATAACTAGTCATCTGGTTGATGTCAGTCCCCTTTTCTTCAGGCCTAGTGACTCCCCACTCTTTACTCCCGTTGGTACCTGTCTCAGTTCTTTTTTTCTTGAATTCTCTGACTGAGAAGGGCGATAGCTCCTTGAGGGCAGAAATTATTTTCTGCTGTTTTTATATTTCTAGGTTTTAGCACAGTGCTTTGCACGAAGTAATTGCTCAACAAATGCTTATTAAATTGGACTGAGTCTGTTCTATACCGTATTTATGCATCACATTTATTAGCTTTCCTCCATTTCACATCAGATGCCTAAAACATACCTTTCATCACCCTGTCTCATTTTTACAATTACATTCCCTGAGTTAATTCAAGTGGGTCTCAAAACCCTATATATATAAGCCAACCAAAGGTATAGAAAAGTATTATGGTATTATCAATCCCTGTTCCAGTAACTATATGTCCAGTTATCTGGGAGATACTTTGTAGATGCCCTTGATGAATTCCAGTACATAATCAGGCTTGGAAAAACTATTATTTCAAGGGAATGAAAGAACTGGTGGATGTAATTGTTTAGCTACTGCTAGTGATTTTTTTTTAAAGTTGGTGGAGAATGTATTGTAGGACTAGGGGAGAGTAAAAATAATCCCTTTTTTTTTTTTTAATGAAGAGATTGTTGTCTACAAATTATAGGTCAGTGATCTTGAACTTCATAGAACTTAGGGAAACTATAGGGGTGTCAAATAATGGCTTTTGATTGTTTGATAATTACAAATTCTCAGATGCAGTTAGGTACTTAATGAGATTTGAGATTTGGCACTTTATCTTTAGACTAGTGAGAGAATAAATGCCCCTGTCCATATGCTTCTGGTAGTTCCATCTTTCCAAAATGTCACAATTAGACAAATTTGGAAATGTTAAATGGAAAAGGTCATTAAACGATTACTTGGTTATTGTCTGTCCTAAGACCTGAAAGAACAGTGCTATTTTGTATTGTAGTAGTATATGTCATACTGCAGAGAGCTAAAAGTTCTGTGTCATCTAAATACTTATTAAGACTTATTTGCATGCTTGCGGCTCCGACATCAATCTCTTCATCAACTTCCATGTCAGCATATACAAAAGGTGATGCAGTGCTATCACTAGAGTCATAATCAGCATCAGCATCTTGTCAAATAATGCATCATTGTCAGATCCCTGACTCCTTAACTAACGTCTTTGTACCTGTGAGGGGTTATAAGATTGCTAGCAGCAGATTCCAGATTCATATGTGGAAGGGTCTGGTTTAGAGTTAGGTAACAAGAACACTTCTAAAGGCTAACTTTATGCAACCCTAATGCCAAGAGCTATACGATGTCACTGCTTCCTAAAGCATCTTCATTCATCCAGCAATAATCACTTTCCAAAGCTATTTGAGATAAATTCCTTGTATTGTCAAGTGCTATCATTTCTTTCTTCACCTCCCAGATTCCTTTCCTACTCCTATCTCTAAAGTGAGGGTTTTTAATCTAAGATTCGATTACGTCTCACTTGGTTATTACCCTCCTGTAGTGTCTTCTCCCTCCTATTTTTTTACTTTATTTTTTTGCTGTCCTTCATGTCTGAATCCTCTCCCTCTTCATTTCACCTATTTCCTCCCCTGTGTTCCTTTAAGTGTCAACAGAAATTCTTTATATAGAGGGAAGTTTAAATTCTTGTTTCTTTCCTCTTAATATAATCAATTTTTGATGTAATTAAATTTTAATTAAAATTTATACAATTTTATTTAAATTAAAAAATTATAATTTAAAATAATTAATTGTAATATAATCATATATATTCCATACATAACTCATTTGTACTTATGTTTTTTTGTCGCCTCCCTCATAAGATTATGAACTTCTTGAGGGTAAGGACTGTTTTTTCTTCTTTTTATATACAAAGAACTTAACACAATGCCTGGCACATAGTGGATATTCAATAAATGTCTAATAGTGATTGACTTATTTCCTTCAAATTTATCTGCCAAAATGTTTCTACTCAGTAAATTTGAAAATACATCAAGTATGTGCCAACAATGTCCTGAATACTAAGACTACAATTATAGATATAACAGAAACAGAGAGGAAGAGATATTAAACAAAACAAAATTATGCTAAAGTTAAACTGGATAAATACAAAAGAGAGGGCAGAAATTCGAAGAAGATTGGGAAGGACAGAAAATGGGTAGCAATAGGAAAATAACACTTTGAGTTGAACTTTGATGGAAAGGAATGATGTTAGCAGTTGGAGAGAGGAAAGTGGGTAAACCCATTTTAAGAATAGGGGATAGATTGAAAATAGGAAAAGAAACAAGAAAAAGTAGAACAGTAATGAGGTTTGGAGAATAGTATAAATTGTTGGACTGTAAAATACATGGAATAGAATAGTATTGGGTAAAGTTGGAAAAACCTGGCTGAATAGGAGGCCTGGCATCTTAGAATTACCAGTTTATGATGTGTTCAAGAGGTATTTGAACAGAAGTATAATGTGATCAGACAAGTACATAAGGTAATGTAACAGTCCATAATTGTAATATATTTTCTAAGGAAGCTTATAAGGATAGCTACAGTGAAAGACAGATTAAAGAAGGAATAGATCAAAAGTAACTAATTAGAAAGATTTTTTTTTTTCACAAAAGCCTAAGGAAAATGAAACGAGGACCTAGAGAATTCCATTCTGATGGTTTCAGCAGAAGTAAAAAGACATAAGATGTAAGAAATATTAGGGATACAGAATTAACTGGATTGGGTGTGAGGATGAAAGGAAAGGAAGAATCAAAGATGAGAAGAGAAAGAAAGAGATTATATTTGATGGAGAGACATAGGAGGGAAAAGAAAAGAATATATTCATGTACTCTTAGTTATAACTGTGTCAACTTTGTGACTAATAGTAAATGTCTAACACATGTTGGAGGTGTTTGTTCTTAACATGGAAAATTATTCAAGGGCTCAAGAAAAGATAAACAATGCTGAATTCCTGTCTTCCAAGGTCAAGTTACACATCTTTATAATGGGCTTGGAATAGACTGTGTAAACAGGCAAAAAAGTATTTGTTCCGTTATGGTCTTTGTTCATTTTTTGTTGTTCAGTTTTTTCAGTTACGTCTGACCCTTTGTGACTTTATTTGAGGTTTCCTAGGCAAAATATAATGGCTTTCCATTTCCTTCTCCAGGTGATTTTACAGATGAGGAAGCTGAGGCAAACAGTATGTATCTGAGGCCAGTTTGGAAGTCAGGAAGATTAGTCTTCCTTATTCTAGGCTCAGTACTCTATTCGCTGTGCCATTTAGCTTCCTGGACGAAAGTATAAAGATAACTACCATCATCATATCTATTGCTTCAGGCTCATAAGCATATTAATTAGCTAACTATATTCTAATTACATATTATTAGTTTATTTTGATCTAACTCAGTTTCTTGAGGATGGGGAATGACTCGATTAAGAATAACCTTCTGTAGTAGCTAACAGGGTTTCCATCTCTAATGTTTTTCAAAGTCAGATCTATTGCAGATAACAGTCAAGATGTGTTCTTTGAATTATTTCCTGTAGGCCAGTGTTTGAAGATAGCACTCATTTTTAGGACAGCTATACTACATGGGTAAATGAGTATATAGATTACATCTGAATTTACTTGAGAAGTATGGCAGCATTGTGTGAATCCCAGCCCTAGCAGGGGGCCTAGCAAAAAGTCACAATAACAAGGTAGTCTTAAAAAATGTGTGACTTGTCAAAGCAGGAAAATCACTTATGAAATGTGTGTGCAAGAGCTGTGTTGTTCCGGCAGGAGTGCTAGCCAACAGGACACTTCCCTATGGACATTCTTAGACCACAGATTCACAGTAATTAGAGACAGAAAAAACTGAACAGGTCATCCAGTTCATTCACTCTGCCAGAGCTATACATCTCCTAGTATATTATTTAATCTAAAACATCCCAAAAAATAAAGCTTCTATGGCTTTTCAAGGGAGACTCATATAATCCTATAATTCAAAATTGTCTTTCCCCTCTAATTTTCTACTTTAATTTTATTTTTGTTTTTCACATACTGTGCTCTAATATCATCATCATTGATCTATTTTTAAAAAGAGATTATTAACTATTTTAGGGAGTTAGAGAATTTTAGGGATAAGAAGGAACTGCAGAAATAGCAGAAATAGTCTAATTTAATTTCTCATTTTTACTTCAAGAAATGAAATCTAGAGGTTATATTGACTTGTCCAACATCATACAAGTTACATGTTAAGTGTCAGTCTCTAGTACCAAACTTAATCACCTTTTAATAATATCATCTGCCCTCTGAGGTCTTTTAATTCACATACTAATAAATTATGTGAAGCTTAATCTATGAGATTTAAAATGTAAAAAGCTTCTATTCTATTTAAAAATCTTTTGATATGTCAACGTGGGTCATGTTGATAATGAACTACAACACAGACATTTCATAGTATAAGGACTTTAGGGCATTAGTAATGTTTATAGAGATAGAGGAACGCAGATGATGATCTTTATACCAGGGATGCCCTTAGGATTTAAACTAGGTTCTCACTGTATTTCACACCTGCCCATGTTTTATGAGGTTTGTGTGCAGTTGGGTGGTAACCTCTGCAGAGCATAAAAGGTGAGAGTAGAGGGCTGAATAAGACTTTTGGAAACTTGTAGCAGGTAAACTGGAAGTTTTCAAATTCCTGCTTGTTTTTGTTTATGTTTATTTTCAGTAGCCTTGTCTGCTGAACTCCTAGGAAAGATAGATGTTTGTGTTTAGGTCTGAGTTCTCCCAGTCAATCAGTCAGGAAAGCATTTATCATGTGCTCATGATTAGTACATAGCATATGCTTAATAAATGTCTATTGATTGATCGAAATATTGATTGGGCTAAGTACTGAGAATACAAAACAAAGTCAAAATTAATCTCTGTCCTTATGGGGTATACATTCTAATGGGGGATATCTGTGGACCACATTCAGGATCTGTGCTGCCTTAAAGGCAGGACAGAGAGAACATAAAAAAGGGAATTTAAGTGATTATGACATGATCTTAATTTATCTGAACCTCAACAACTGAGATCAATAGATTCTCCAAAGATATCCTACCAATGGGCACCTTACCTAAAATCCAGATTTTGGGACTGATTCTGAAAAGTTTGTATTTCCTAGTAAAATATTCTATTTTCCTATTTATGCTACTTTTAGATTTCTTAAAAGGGAACAGCATTATTTGTAAATGTAATGAATAATAATAATAATAATGTTATGAAATCCTAGAGCAAATGTTCCATTCTTGGTGGGAAAGATTACTCCAAAACTGAAGAGTGCTTGAGTAGTCAACTGCCTGAGTGTTTCCGTTGTGAAAGCCAACTTGATAAAATGTTGACCCAGCTCAGTGGTTAAGTCAAAACATTAGCATGATTCTTTCTGACAGTCATTGTATTTGATTAGCACTTATACTGATATTCACCTGACCCTGCTCTTTCTGGGTTTTTCTAAAATTTCAGAGGAAATTCCCTTGCCCTAACTGAATTCACATTAATTAATTCATGCATAAAACAGTAACTGCCTTTTAAATTAAGATCACTGTACTACATGCTGGGGGAAAATACAATCTTTAGCTCAACTATTACTTCTGCCTTCAAGGAATTTATAGTCAAGTAATAGGGTTAGTTAAAGCCCAGGAAATTATGTGATAACTACAGTAAAGGGATGAGGTAAAGGTCATTATTGATGGGGAGTTCAGGGAAGGTTTAATGGAGGAAGCATTTGAATTGTACTTTAAAAAGTACATAAGAACTCAAGACATAAAGAAAAATTGGGAAGAAATTCCAGATACAGAGAACAGAAGGTACAGAGGCAGGAGAGATTTTACCCTTTGAAGAGACAAGCATAATCTCATTTTTCTGAAGTTGGTTCTAGGACAATAATATGAGATAAGGCTGAAAAATAGGGATTAGAATAGGAGGATTCTAGGCAGAGGCTGAAAGGAAATTTAGAGGCCATCTAATCCTTTTTAACAATTATCCTCTGCTCCTCCATTCTACAAATAAGGAAACAGAAACCTAAAAAGCTTATATGACTTGTCCAAGGTTACCTGTTATCGAAAGAAAGAACTAGAGCTAGAATTCAGGTCTTCTGACTCTTTAAAAAAGTGATCTTTACACAATACTGCCTCATTTTTATCTGTAAGACTTTTCCACTATATCCAAAGGGATATCAAACTGTGCGTACCCTTTGATCCAGCAGTGTCACTATTAGGTCTGTATCCCAAAAAGATCATAAAAGAAGGAAAATGTGCAAAAATGTTTGTAGCAGTTCTTTTTGTGGTGGCAAAGAATTAGCAAATGAGTGGATACCCATCAATTGGGGAATGGTATGGTATATAACTTTAATGGAATATTATTGTTCTATAAGAAATGATGAGCAGGCTGATTTTAGAAAAGCCTGGAAAGACTTATATGAACGATGCTGAGTGAAATGAGCAGAACCAGGAAAACAATGTACATAGTAACAGCAAGATTATGTGATGATCAGTTATGATACAGACCTGGCTCTTCTCAGCAATATGCTGATCCAAGACAATTCCAATAGATGGAAAATGCTATCCACATGTAAAGAGAGAACTATGGTGATTGAATACATAAATTTTGTTTTTATTTTTGTTTGCTTTTTCATTCTTGTGGTTTTCCCTTTTTGTTATGACTTTTCTTTCCTAACATGTTAAAAATGATTATACATGTATGACCTTTATCATATTGCTTATTGTCTTGGGGGGGGATGTAAAAGAGGAAAGTTCGAGAAAAAAATTCAGAACTCAAAATCTTACAAAAATGATTGTTGAAAACTATTTTTACATGTAACTAGAACAATAAAATACTGTGGAATTAAAAAAAAAACTTTTAAAGAAAAGATTTAATGTTGTAGTTGTATTCTTTGTGGCCCAATGAAATATGGAAACACCTCTCTAGGATAATTCCACTAGGAATCAATTCACTAGCCATATCTGAATTATTCCTCTGGTCCTTTCAAATGACCTGTGCCTATGCCTCAGAATATTGGACTACATGATGTCTAAGATCCCTTGTAGTGCTAAAAATATGATCCAATAAATCTTGTTAAAAATTCTACAAATCTCTCATACAAAGTTAGCCTTGAAGCCAATTCAAAATCAGGAAGTCTTATCATGGGCTCTATGGATAGATTTTTTTGGGCGAAGGGGATTGAATTTGTGTGTGAAGAAAATTATATCATTATTTTCACTAAACCTTTATTTGTTTGTTTTTATAATTATATGTACTTCATGAATTTAAAATCTTTTTTTTTTGGGGGAAGGGAAAGATGTTCATAGATTTCAGCAAGATCCCCTTGCTCTAGGCAATCAAGATAGCTTTTACCTATCTTAAAATTGCTTAAAATCACTCAATAAGTATTTTTTAAGCAACCACTGTGATACTAAGCATGGGGAGGAATTGGAGGTAGGAGAAGAGGGGATACAGAAACAACAGATTATATAATCCCAACTCACATGCATTTTAAAATCTAATGGGGGAAAGGAGAACATATATGAATAAATACAGAAATTACTTTCAATGCAGAGGGAAGGATTTGACTTTTAGTTAGATTTGGGGAAGGCTATCAGCAAGCAATATTTCACCACTGAAATATTTTGTTGTGAAATGTGTAGGAATAGGAAATTCACTGGATTAGGCCACACTTTGAGGAATTCCTGGTAGAATCATGGCAATTCAAATACTGGCAAATGATTTTGACAAGTAGCCTATAGTTCACTAATCATAGAATTAAAATTCTTCAGTTCCTTTCACTTAGTTCCAGTCCCAAAAGTGATCTGAACTGACAGCTTTACAATCTCACTGGAGAGAACTGGATGGAATTCAAGAGAAAGCCTTGAAGGTAAAAGGTCAGTGGTTTAAAGACTGAAACCACCCATCATCTGATAATGAAATTTCCTAATGTTACATTTGGACATACTTCAATAGAAAAATCTTCCTCCCGCCCCATTTCTTGTCATTTTCCTGCTTCAAAGTTCAGATTAATGACAACTGAGAAGAGTCAAAGGGATAATATGACATCTTTATATAGAATGCAGTTGAATTTGTGGTTTCTAAGATGCAGCTGAGTTTACAAATACAATTGAGCAATGTAGCCCAGTTTGGGGCAATCTGGAAGAATTCAAGTGCTTTATTTGGAGGTAGAAGATGGGGACTCTTTCCTCACAGCAGTCTCTTCTACTCAGAGTCCAAATGATCCCCCCCAAAAATATAAAATAATGGTTATACAGGTTAATCGTGGTATGCATCACATTCCCATCCATAACCTAGAATATGACCAAATCAATCCAAGTACTAACAGAGTGTTTTATTGTGTCTATCCATTTATATATGACAAAGTTGAATATTTCCATTTTAATAGCTTGGTATTATAGAGGAACATGTTCCAAGATACCAGCCCACTAAAATTCAGGGTACGTGATAGTGTGAGGTTCTAGCTCACTTCTTGTGAAATATATCCAATCACTCTCACTGAGTTTTCACTTATGCTTCAAAACTAACTTTTTTTTTCCAAAGCAAAATTTCAGTGACCTCAAAAATGGGCATATTACTTGAAGGCATCTTAAAATTCCCTTTACCAGGTTTTTAGGAACATCTGTGAGAGATTTGTAGAATTTTAAACAAGATTTATTGGATCATATCTTTAGCACTACAAGGGATCTTAGACATCATGTAGTCCAATATTCTGAGGCACAGGCACAAGTCATTTGAAATGACCAGAAGAAACTTTCTCTACTCATTGACTGATCTACAAAGAGTCTTAGAGGATTGTCTGAAGGGTATTAAAAGCTTAGATCACCAGGATTACATAGACAGCGTATGTCAGAGGACTTCTTTACACTACTGTAGTATGTTATAAGGAATAATTCAGATATGGCTAGAAAAAGTACCTTTTAACTGCCAGATCTGATCCACTGCAGCTAGATAGTATTAATCTGTAGGAGTTCACAACCACCATCAGCTTGATAAGAAGAAAAGGCATTTTGCTATTGATGTGTGTATGTGTGTGTGTGTGGGGGCACATAGACATATGTGTTTTTCAGTACTGAGGATAAATTGGGCTGGGGAGAGGGAAAGGACTGTTCACAGAAATTCATAGAGTAGGAGAACTAGAAGGAGCTTTAAAGAATGTCTAGTCAAAACCTCTTATTTTATAGATGAGAAAATTGACACTCAAAGGAAATGATGTGATCTGTCCAAGTTATACAACTAGATGGAGCAGAAACTTGATTCCAAGACTTTGTGATTCAAGGTCCAGAGCTCTTCACTAGGCTAGAATACTGTTAAAATGACTGACACACCAAAGAATATGAACAGACAATTTTTGGATGAAGAAATTGAAACTATGTCTAGTCATATGAAAAGGTGCTCCAAATCACTATTGTTCAGAGAAATGCAAATTAAGACAACTGTGCGATACCACTACACACCTCTCAGATTGGCCAAGATGACAAGAAAAGATAATGACAAATGTTGGAGGGAATGTGGGAAAACTGGAACACTGATGCATTGTTGGTGGAATTGTGAATGAATCCAACCATTCTGGGGAGCAATTTGGAACTATGCTCAAAAAGTTATCAAACTGTGCATACCCTTTGATCCAGGAGTATTACTACTGGGCTTATATCCCAAAAAGATCCTAAAGGAGGGAAAGGAACTCACATGTGTAAAAATGTTTGTTGCAACCCTTTTTGTAGTGGCAGGAAACTGGAATTTAAATAGATGCCCATTAATTGGAGAATGGCTAAATAAATTATGGAATATGAATGTTATGGAATATTATTGTTCTGTAAGAAATGACCAATGGGATGAATACAAAGAGACTTGGAGAGACTTACATGAACTGATGCTAAGTGAAATGAGCAGAACCAGGAGATCATTATACACAGCAACAACAATACTATATGATGATTGTTTCTAATGGACATGGCTCTCTGCAACAATGAGATGATTCAAACCAGTTCCAATTGTTCAGTGATGAAGAGAGCCATCTACACCCAGAGAGAGAATTGTGGGAACTGAGTGTGGTTCACAACATAGAATTTTCACTCTTCTTATTGTTTGCTTGAATTTTCTTTTTTTTCTTTTTGCTTCTCTTTTTTTGTTGTGTGGCACAATAATTGCATAAATATGTATACATATATTGGATTTAATATATATTTCTACCATGTTTAACATATATTAGGCTATTTGCCATCCAGGGTAGTGCATGGGGGAAAGAGGGTAAATTTGGACACAGGATTTTGCAAGGGTTGATGTTGAAGAATTGTCCATGCATACGTTTTGAAAAATAAAAAAAAGCTTTAATTAAGAAAAAAAAAAAAAAAACGGCTGACACTCTGGGTCAAACTGTGAAGGGAGAGTAGGGAAATAAAATCAGAAAAGGAGGATAGGCTACAGAACCAAAGGTTATAGGGACAAGAAGCATGATGATGAGTAAGTTCAAGAGGAGTGAGATAACTGGAGATGTACAAGGGCTGCAATTATGATCACAGAGTGGAATCTTACAATTTAAGATTTAGGCAGTAGAGTAGTCTGGGGCAGATTTATGGTGAAGTACAAGAAAGGACAACTTCTGGGGCTGAATAGATAAAGTCAAAATGGAAACCATAGAAATTAAGATTGATCAAATGAGAAGTCCAAGTATTCTACCTACTCATATTTGAATTGCTATAAAAAATCAATCATTATAATCTTGGAGTTAATTTGTAAAAACTAATACACTTTCTGCAAATAGATAAATAGGATTTTCCAAATCACAAGAAAAATCTTTGAGTTGGAACCTAAATATTTAGAAAGAAAGAAAAAAACCTAATAAAATAAATATTTTTATGAGTTCAAAATTAGACCTTTGCTCTCATTAATATGGGTAATCTCACCATTCATGCAAATCACAGGCTCTTCATGTCTTCTCCTTTCTGTGCAATTCTCTTTCATGGCCTTTCAACAATCTTCCATAGAGGAGTCCCCTAACATTTTAACAGCATATTACTGATACTTTAATATCTTGTGGGTGCCAATGAAGCACTAAGAATGTCTATATATTTCTATTTCAAAACAAGTTAATTTAAAAAAAGATTTGCAATGAATAAGGGCAGTGGGTCTATTTTATTAACTTGATTGCTTCTCAACTCACAGATGTTTTAATTTAATCATATCAACACATATATTTTAGTTCCAAACTATTTGTAAATAGTTTCATTTATTTTAAGTTATAAATTAAGTTCTTTGATATTTGGAGTAGCCCATTAACTAACTGGCTGGTTCTCACACACTAATGTTGTGCCTAAATACCTCTATAACTCTGTATGCTTTTCAGTATATTACATCTTTTCTCAAAAATAAGCAAAAACTTTCTTTGCCTCAGTTTCTTTTATTAGAATGCCATTTAAAAACATTTTTTAGCTTCAAGTATATCACATAAAGGGGAAAAAATGGGATGGGGGAAGGAGCAAAAAAAGGCATATTATCTTTCCCTATATATGAGCAACAATTGATTTACCATCTTCCAAAGCTGCATTTTCCAGCTTTGGTGGCTGTGATTAAGTAACCCTCACTGGCTCTGTTTCTGTAGAGATAGAGAGACATAATAAAAGGCTCTTGCCTGATGCACAGGTAATTAAGAGGTGCATAAAGGAGGTATATAAACTGTTAGAAAACAGTAGCAGAGCTGCTGAACAAAACTCCCAAATTCTGTCTTTTCTAATTATAGGATATCATAGTACTTGTGGCCTCCTGCAAATTTTTTTGTTTTAAACACATCCTTGGAAAAATCTATAGACTCATACATTAAGGATATATATATAGTCATAATGACAAATGACTATTCATTTAAGTACAACTAAGTATTACATATAGAGTAGAACTCTACCAGAGATAATATACTGCTCCATCTTTGTATCTATATCTGCTTGAAATGTTCTAAGCACTTAAAAGGTTTTTCATTCATTCATACTTTCATTTATTATGAATTAGGGTTTTATTTTTATATCCCATCAATTCTCCATAAGATCTTGGCAAAATTACCCGATATATTTCAGACCTAAGTAAGCAGCTTTAGGCATAGGAATCTAAATGAAGATGATATCTTTTATTTTTGGCCTTATTTGTTTCTTATGGATGTTTTTTTATCATAGAAGTAAAAACATGCCCTATTCTATAGACCTGACCATTGGACAATGCTGGGGCTGGGAGGTAAGTTACCTATTCATTTAAATCATGGCCACTATAGTAATTGCGGCATCTTTGTCTAAGACCTGGGAATGGTTTCTTCTACTGTTACATGTATATGCTCAAAGAGTGCATGCAAAGCCACCCATCCACAAATACACTTTCCTGTGCAGCTCACCATAAACATTTAATGTGTGATAAATACGTTCATTTTTTTGTGTATTGTGACAGGAAAAAATCCAGGTTCTGTGAGAAGTAATTGAGTATGTGGTACTCCTTCCCCTGGGCCAGTGCTAAACCAATACCCCAGATGTGCTCTTGGCATTTCATCTTTCAGATGACATGTAAAAATGAGGAAATGACTACTCAGAGCTATTAAGGATCCCATGACGCTTTTCAAAAGACTGGAGGTGTTAACCTTAACATGTGGCTAAATGCCAACTTAGAGAGTGAAGTTCCAGTTACTCAAAATCTTCTGTAGTTTCAAAAAGAATTCTTTGCTATTTGCCCTCAAGGTTTGAGTTATTATATGGTATGTGCCATTAAACTGTTAACACATTTCACCCCAGGGGTGGCTGCATTTTGTGGGGAATTTGAGTCATCTTTTTGGAAAACATGTGGAGTAGACATGCTAAACATAAAGAAATTACTTTATAAGTAGACTTTTTATTTATGCCAAGTCTATTTCTTTGAGCTAAATGCAAAATATTGAGTTTAGAGGGTTAAAAATAGGAAAGGAGATTTTATCATGAAATGATTTTTTTCCAAGCAGACTAATACAGCTAATATTTCATACCCATTCAGTATCCAAACACTTGTTCTGTACAAAAGGCAGCTTCAGTTCCTGTGAATATAATTTTTCTATAAGCTAGGTGTGGTTCCCAAATGCCCTCCACATCTAAGCTATTTGTTACCTTTACCAGCTTACCTTCGAGACTAAATTCAACAACTCTTCAACTCTGACAACAAACTCCCACTAGAGCGCTCCTTGGCACCAGTCATTAATAGAAGAGGCAGGAAAAGGGCAAACTGGGGAGGGGAGGGTCTATACAAATGGAAACATAAACTTCAGTTTCCCCCCTCCTATATTTCCCATTTCTATTTTTTCCCACCTTAAAATTGTTTCAGTCCTTGCTTTAATCTAAACTTCATTCAAACAAGAACATATTGGAAGAAGACAGCATTTTAAAAGGCAGCTCTTTCTTTTGTTATTTAT